>NC_134551.1:38220671-38471438 GCF_025594145.1 Primulina tabacum | reverse complement strand
GTTTTCTAATGGATTCTACCCGAGGTGGTAGATGGGATGACGTAGGAGCAGTTGAATTTTTCGAACATCCATAAACATATCTTGTGTACTTGATGTTTAACTATTGTTTTCAAATTGTTTAATCAGTTCGAGCTGTTATCAGTTCAGTTCTCACCATAATTGAACTGATATATGAAAGAACTATCCCCCTTATATCATTTATTTGTTACACAAGTTAAAAGCTTTAAACTGATTAGATTTCTTAACTAAGAATTACTTCGAGTATTTTCCGCTTGGTTTATGATCAAACTCGATTTAATTTATCGGTGTTTACATTCTTAGAACACGAGCTATTGCAGCAATAAGCATCGTCGTAGGTGTCAGAACCGATCCATAAATTTTTGCATCTAATGAGTTTGATCTTATTTAAAGAGAGATTCAAACCAACTGAAGAAACAAAAAGAAGAATATGAAGAGATTTCAGTCAACCGTCTACATTTAGATTATCCGATGATGAGATTCTCTTACTATATTTATTTCATGCATTTATTAAGGAGGAATTTTGATTTTTAAATTCGTTAACTGATAAGACAATTATCAGTTTGTCTTAAACTGAACTGAATCAGTTTTCAACTGATCACTCAGTTATTGACCTAACTGATCTTACCACGTATGTTAACTGATTATCAATAAAATTTCAGATTTAATGTTGTTGCTGTCAAAATTACGTCATTAATTATAATTCCTTGTATAATGATTGACAACGTGGCCCCACGTAGTCCAATCGACTTATTTATAGTTACACATAACTTACACACGTTTTTCTTTATTCAATTAAATCTTGGACTGATACGTGTCCAAAAATTGAACAATCACCAACATAAGTAATCGTGCCGCCCTTATTATTTTTTCTCTTCACGTCATTTCATTCTCTCAGAGCTCTATTCACTCAGATCATTCAAACTTTCATAGTATTCTTCGTTGCAAAAATTCACAACTCTTGCAAATGGCAAGCCAAACACCATCTTTCATTCTCAGTGTGTGTGAGTTAGGACATAAGCACACTGTAACTACTCTTATTGGTACACGTGAGTACATTCGTCGAATCTGGGACCGTCAGAGTTGGTATCACAGCTAGCTGTTCTAAGAATGACATTGAAAATTGACTAAAATTATTTTAATTTTAAAATAGTTTTAAAAGATATTTAAAATTACTTTATATATTTTCAAAATTATTTGAAACATGTTTATCTAACGCTCATTGCTAAGAGTTGGGAGAATTGGCTCTGGAATTAACATTGTGGCCACTTCGCTCGACTCAGAGCTTTGGGGCTTTAATTAGCCTGATGGGGTATGAGTCATACCTGTTTGCTATTCAGCAAAACTGATCGAAGACAAGGTTTCAGCTACCAACCTTCCAGTTGAAGTTGATCAACAGATGAAGCTCAGCTATGTTGAGATGTTGGATGATTAAATTTGAGCATAATCATCAGCAGGATACCGCCGCTTAACTGCCATATGAGATCAAGTATATGATCAATCGCGGTTCAACATCAGCTGAGTCTAGTTTGAGTCAGCCCGACCAGTTTTGCAAACAAAGAGATCATGTCCAAGGCAGCTAGCTGTTTGGTCTGGAACGAAGACTCAAGATAGTTGCAGAGACTTCAAGAGTTCAAGACAACCAGTTGTTTGGTATATTCAGTTCTGTCATGCATAAACTGATTGATACAAGGTGCTGTTTAAAATATGCTATTGTAGTAGCAATTTTCATTTATAACTGATGATGTACTTAAATGTTTAATAAAAGGGAGATCTATTTGATTAAACAAACATCATGTATATCCAATTATGTTTCTATATGATTGAACTAATATATCAAGAGTTCTTGTCTAAACTGCTTGAATGGTTAAAGCTACTAATTTTTTGTGTAGATAAGTATTTTTAAAAAGAATGTTTTCAATTCAGTTAGTGAAGGGAGCTTTATTTCACTTGAACTGAAAAATGTTTTAAACCTTTTTTTAACCCGTTTTTAAATTCAGTTATTTAGGGGAACATTCTTATCCCTCGAACTGAAATTTAAAATTATGTTTCTGATCCTCACAAAGGGGGAGAATCAGTTTTAAATACATTTTAAAATTCAAAATCGCTTTAACTGATCAATTTTTGTGACCATAAAAAAGGGAGAGATTGTTGGAACATTCAATGTTCGCAATCTTGATTTGATGTTAACAAAACTTGTTATTTTGTTACTAATGACACTACCTAAGTGCGCAGGAAGCTGGAACTGATCATGATTCAAATTGATCAGTTATCGAGTAAAAAACTGAAGTTATCGAGACGCAAACTGAAAACGCCAACTGATCGCCCAAACTGAATCAATTCAACTGATATATCAAAGATCGGTTCAATTGATTGTCCAGATGATAGGCAGTTCAGCAGAAGACCTTCAGAATGCCGACCAACTGATGAAGAGCTCAATTGATGAAGAGTCCAGCTAACTAGTTTAATTGAAGCAACGAAATCAGTTCAGTTGACGAGCCAACTGATTTCACCGAACTAGTTCAATATCAATTCAACTGACCAATTCAGAATATCAGTTAGGAATCAATCAGTTTTCAGAACACGACAAGCTTATTCAATGGAATCCAGCTGTGCACACTGAGAAAAAGTTATTGTACGATCAAAGGTGCAATAATAGACGTTGCAGCAAAGCTTAAAGATAAATTGTTCCAGCATAGATGTCGGAAAGTCGAGAAACGAATCTCAAGGAACTCATTCATGCTGCAACATATACAATTATTGAGTCTCGCTGTACGATCAGTTTCCCACCTATAAATAGAAGATAAGTGGAGATTAAGATAGAACGAGAAAAAGAAGAGTGTGGAAAAACAATAGAAAGGGCATGCTTATTGCATATCAGCATACAAGAAGCAATCAGCCCAGAGGGAATACTTCATCGTGTTCTTAGCTTAGACAAAAAGCACAATTCTCTCAGTGTGTGAGAACACTTTCGTGTTGTAATAGAATAATCAGTTCTCACACACACACCACCACCACTCAAATATAGCCTTGCACAAAGACAATAAACCTGTGTATGTAGTTTTTGACACACATACATTAAACAAGTGTTGGCTGGAAGGTGATGCCTTCAGTCTAGTCTAGGAGTTCAGTTAGGCATTGGGTAAGTCCTAAGTTGGGTGGGTTTGTACAAGGCGTTGTATAAATCAAAGTGTTGTAGTGGATCCTACCCGAGGTGGTACAATGGGTGACGTAGGAGCATTTGAAGTCTCCGAAAATCCATAAACATATCTTGTGTATTTAATTGTTTAACTACTGTTCTCAAATTGATTTGATCAGTTAGAGCATCCGTCGGTTCAGTTTTCACCATAATTGAACTGATATATGTCACAAATGATTCCCTTTATTTTCATTTATTCAGTTACACATGATATAAAATAAACCAATTTTTCTTAACGAATGATTACTTTGAGTGTTTTTCGCTGAGCCCACATGGTACCAACACTTTAGGAATCTAGGTACTTAAGCCTGAAGGTCCTGGGTTCAAGTGTTGGGGAAGGCGAAATAAACCAATTTCCAAAGGTGGGATATCCTATGTGTGACGGTGCATGGGTATGGGCTAAGGCCCACGCTGGACCATCTTAACGACCCATGATCATTAGTAGTGCATGGGTATGGGCCGAGACCCATGTTGGTTCATCCTGATGGCCCATAATCTTTACAAAAAGATTGATGCGTTAAATAAAGATTAAAACATGATCGTTACAAAAATATTGATGTGTTAAAGAAGGATTAAACATGCCTTTGCGTTTTTAAACGCTCGAACTGTCGAATTTCGTTGTGGGGAAGTCGGTGGGGCGATCAGAGCGACATTTCGTTTGTTTTCTTGCGTAAAGTTGGCATGAACCAACTGTGCTTCGTGTGGGTGAGTGATTGGTGATGATATGACCTAAGAAAACGATTAAAACCGAGACCCCTAAGCACAATGAAGTCACATCTGATAAATGTGTGCAAGGAGTGTGTGTTCTTGGTGTGGCGGTTGTGTGCGTGAGTTTCCTCTTCTTTTTTTTTGTTGTTAATTAGGTTTAAATAAAAAGGCTTTAGTTTAGGGTTTAGATCATTAGTAAACAATTAGATAAACACTATAATTAAACTAAAATCTCATCCCTTAATTTCAAAGATTGACACCCAAAATTTGAAAATTACTAATTTAAATCCTTGAAATCCTAATATGCTTAAATACCAATTAATTAGATTAATTAAGGCATATAATTCATTATAAAATATTATACCCCAAGTTTAAGGGTTAATACCCAAAAATTTCAAAATTAACATTTTCAAGGTTAAAAATCTTATAAATTATCCAATGAATTAAATTAGGATTTAAAATGTTAAAATTTTTAAATAGTTTGAAATAAATAATTTTATGGCTAAAAATAAAATAAAACATTTTATTAAATCAATTATATCAGTCTTCGGTCTCTTTTCCCCGAACCCACATCGAATATTCTCCAGAAAAGCTGAAACTGGAGAAAACATTTTAATTTGATAAAAATAAACATATAAACATTTAACATCAATTAAATCATGTAACATGCACCATTTAACTTATTTTAAATTAAATAAATAAGTAAACAAATTAAATCATGCGTGATGTCTACGTGTATTGGTTTTCGAGCAGTATAGTCTATGCATTGTAGTCGAGTATTCAACGCTTAACTTCGAGTATTGATATCCTATGTGATCTCATGTGTATGTAGTTTGAAATCTCTGATCACAGTATTGGTGGTAATTAAGAAAGAGGTTTATTAGATTACATCATCGATGTAACTACGACATCACACATAGTATCGATTCTTTGACAACTCTCGATATACCAATGGTTGTTGAATCGGTAGGGATATATGAGATGAAGGGACCGTACTCTACGCTAACTATAATGGAATGGTTCTTGCAGACACTATCATTTAATACCTAGGGAATCATGTAACCAATGCTGCTAGGCGTTTAATATGATTGGTTGGGTACTATCAGACTTGACTTCTAACCTTCTTATTATCAAGGAGTTGATAAGTAAGAATAGGAAAATTGGGGTATGCTCATATAAGGACATGTTTAGTCCTGAATCATATTGGGATGTTAACTCATTGCTAGATGTATCAATGAACCATTGAGGGCCACACAAGTACTAGCTTTCTAAATCCCGTTGAGAAGGAAATTAGTTCAGTGTATTGAACGGCTTATAAAGGAGTTTATAAGCACAATGAAAATTATAAGTATGACTTCTATATGGTGAATGTAACTTTTAATTTGTGGAATTGTTCTTAAATTAAAAGTTGGCCAAATAAATAATATATTTGAAAATTTTGATTCTCATAAACATTTTTATGGACTAAATTAAATTAAATCAAGTGATGAATTAATTAAACACTAGTGGACCTAGTAGAGTCCAAATAATCAAATTAATTCAAGTGTTGAATTACTTAAATAACATTGGATCTTATAAAGCCCAAATAGAAATAATTATTTAACTAGTGGGCTTGAATAGATTCAAGTAAGATTTAATTGATCTCAAATGTATTTGAGATATTAAAATAATAGTCCATGAGCTTTGTAATTGTTACAAGCCCAAATAACATGCAAGGGAGGTGAAACGTTGGGAGTCAACTTTTTCAAAATAAAGGCTAGCATGCATTTGGAATACACAACACTTTTTACACAACCAAGAAAAGGCTTCCCTTCTCCTTCTCTCCATGATGGCCGAATTTCTCTCCATTTTTCTCCAAATATTTGCTTCTTCATTTGATGAGTTGATAGCAAACTTTCTCAAAGAAAAAATGCCTTACATTTCCTACTGCAAGTGTAAGGTGGTTCTAGCTTGTTGGCGGTGAGCTTGATTTTGAGCAAGGAGTGTTCAAGGGAAGCTTGTAGAGTTGTATACTCATTGAAGAGCAAGTTGGTTAACAACTTAGTTCAACCCTTCTGATTGATAGGTAAAACACTAAAACACCCAATGTATTTTTGGGTTCGTGTTTTTGTATTTGCTAAGAACTAGTGAGGGATAACTACAAAAAAAAAGGCAAAAGACAACGGTGAAAAAACATTGTCATAGGTCTTGTAAAACCGTTGTTAAGGATCATGTGGTTAAAGGGTGAGCTCAAAGATAACGAGAGAAAAACCGTTGTCGTAGACGTCTAAAAATGACGGTGAAAAACCGTTGTTGTAGGTCTTATAAAACCGTTGTTAAAGGCCCTGTGGTTAAAGAGCGTGCTCGAAGACAACAGTGAAAAACCGTTGTCGTAGAAGTCAAAAGACGACGGGGAAAAATCGTTGTCGTTGCACTGAAAAACCGTTGTTAAAGGTCCTATGGTTAAATGGTTCGCTCAAAGACAACAGTGAAAAACAGTTGTCATAGATGTATAAAGATAACGGTGATAAACCGTTGTCGTAGCTCTCAAAAACCGTTGTCTTATAGCAACGATAACGGTTTTTAACCGTTGTCTTTTATCGCATTCGACAACAATTTGTCAATGTTTTTAAACCGATGTCTTTCGCTGCAATATACAACAGTTTTACAACATTTTAAATATGTTATCTTTGGATTTTATTTACATCATTTTAAAATTGTTGTCTTATATATAATCATTTTACCAAACCGTTGTATATTATATTTAAACCACAAATTATTAATTAATTAAAAAAATTGTCTATGAAATATATATCAATTAACCCTTATATAAAATCAATTCAAACATCAACATACTTGATAAAGTACTACTACATGCATGAATTACAAAAGAAATATGTCATTCATAGACTTGTAATCTATCGAACCAACAATTAAAAAAAGTATGTAACCATATTACAAAAACTTTTAGTCAAGTTCACAAAAATAAAAATACCCTACAACTAAGACTTGCACATATCAACTCCAAAATATCTTTTGTAGCATGTTGGAATGAAATTCTCTGCTGGTGCATCTTCCAAAACATCATTACAGTGCTTGTGAAAATAAAAACCACATAATTTTAATCATTGTTAATTTTCTACACATGCACAACTTAGCATTAAAACCATTAACATATAGAACAAGTCATGTATAAAAAAGCAAAAAGTCTTGTTAGAAGACAATAAGCCATGAATTGAGAACAATATACAATAGATAAGTTTGTAAAAAATTCACTACAACTACTTAGCTGTTATGAAGATCCAAAACAGTCCCTAATGGCAATTAATTATCAAAAATAATGATTGGATTAAAATCTGAAACAAAAAATGGTTTAAAATACTTTAAAACGGACCTCAGGTCCAAGAAACATTTTGGCATAACATCCCGCAAGTAGGACATACCAAAAAATTTAAAAACACACAACAACAATATATATTCGAAATAAATTTAAATACGACCATACACCACACCTATCACCTACACAGCCAGAATATACATCACACCTATCACCTATACAACCATCAAGTACAACACAAACAAATACTCGGGGCATCTCCCCGGAGAATAAACTCTGATGAAAGACTGACAAGACACTATTACACATATAAATAGATTAACAGGGGACTCCAACACTGACAACCAAGACCATTCCCAAAACATCCCTTAAACACCTCAAAACAACACCGAAAAAGCCCCAAAACAACACTTGAAAGCAACATGAAAAAAGCACCACAAAACAGCCCATAAACCTCTTTACACCATTTAAATAATCCTGAAAACAGCTTGCATGACAGCCCAGAATTCAGACCTCAAAACCGTCCCAAAAACCACTCCAAAACAGCCTCCAAAATATCCCAACTGCTCCAAAATACCAAAAAGAGCCTCCAAAATATTCTCAAAATCGCTCCAAAATCATCTCCATGTTCACTCCCAAACAGCACAATACACAATATATGTTCATATATAACACTGATGCAATGAATCTCAAACCATTCCATGAATCAACAAAATAAATCAGATTTTTAGCAGCATTTTAACATAAATATTATCACTTTAAAATGCAATTCCTCTTCTCCACATCTTCAATCCCACCTCAAGTTCCAACTTATATTTTTTTCCAATACATTTGAAGCCCAAAAACCAGTAAAAGAAAAGAAAAAATAATAAAAATGGCAGCTATTAGCTATTACCTTTGTAGCAGTCAAAATAATTACCACATTCTTTCAAGATATCCCGAAAGCAATGAAGAGATCCACATGTCATGAACCAACAAACGTGCAACAAAAAAAATCACATGCCAATCCAGTATAATTTGTATTCTTGATCCACAAATTGAAAGGAAAATTGCAAGAAACCAAAATAATATCACTTTTGAAATACACAGAAAAGATGTTATAAAAATCTTAAAGTAGAAACAAGAATTTCACCCAACTTAGAAGCTAAATAATGTGAAAAATGACTATTTCTGAAACAGCCTGTAAACATGTTAAAAAGTATAAAAATAATGTCCAAATCCGTTCAATATGAGCTATATTTTTTCAAATAAGATGAACTCATGTCCTACCTATTCATAATTATGATCTTGTATGCATTCGACCAATTGAATTGAAAATCCTTGTGACATCCTAACACCAAGTAAAAACTATATGTTGCATTTGTTATCACAAGATTACAGCTTACATACCAGTGTACTTATCCTCACGCAACCTGCATTCAAACTTGATAGGGCCATGTCATCCTCCAAAATACTCCCCTACTGCTCTGATAGTGTACACCCTTCAACAGCCTCAAATAAGATCCAACACCCAAAACTACAATAAAGACCACATATAACCGTCAATATAATGCATCTCAAATAACGAAAGAAACTAAAATCGACTCAGATAAAAATCCAAAATCGAACGGCCTATAATCCGACTTAAATTCTAGAATTTCGAGCTCAATACCTCAAGAATCGAAGCATAATCGAACAACGATTATTGAAAGGTCACTAGGTAATATGACTCAGCTGAAAAACTGATTTCATACCTTGTCCTTGATTATTTTCCATATCACCCTTGTCATCTCATCTTCTGCTCAACATATATAGATTTTAAGTAAAAAACGAAACAAAAAAAGTTGTCAGAGAAGGACCTAAATATAAAATCATATCATTTCACAGTAAAGCAACTTTGGCTTGCAACTGAAAGCTTTCCTTGGGAAATAAAAAAGATCTGAATATAATCCAAAAGTAGAGTTCAAAAGCATAGATATTTCCAAACAACTCATGAACACCATCAAAATATGCCAACGTTTCTGATTATTTCTGCAAATTCGACCAACACAACCACAATACTTAAAACTACTCTATTACATCTCAAAAAACCTCAAATGACCCAAATAATCGAGTGAAATTAATACTCAAACGGATGACAAATCGCGCGCAGAATATGACTAAGATTCACGACCTTGCCTTGCTCAAAACTCCCGATTACCATTGCAATCAAGGTCGACTGAACCTGGGCTACCTTCGCCGGACCTCGATGACGGCGAACGGACTGGCGGCCGCTTTTATTCGGCTGGGAAAAAGGAGGGCGACGGGAAAGGGTTTGGTGTGTATGTGTGTGTTGTGACTTCTATTAGGTGTAAAGTGTGTGTTATGCGAGAAGTCTATGGGGATATGGATGGAATATAATGAAATAGAGCCACCTTTAGGTTCCCTCTGAAATGAGTCATGGAAGGGAGCCACTACGAAGAAGTTCCGGGAGTTACGAAGGAGGGTTCGAGCTCATATTGGTCATGGGTTGAGAACGGGAATTGAACTCTTGGAGATCTAATCTCCCATTGTTCCTCAGTAGCTCAGTGGTAGAGCGGTCGGCTGTTAACCGATTGGTCGTAGGTTCGAATCCTACTTGGGGAGATTTGATTCATTTTTAATTAACGAATTCAGAATAAAGGGGCTCACTTTGACCGTTAAGAGTAGGGAACCTGTCCCCTGTCTTTGTTTCTATCTCATCGTATCCCATTCTGTTCTGCGAGATTTAAAAATGACCGTCAATACCTCGGTGTAGGTCCGGAATAATCCTTTGCTCCACAGCCCTGGAACTATTTACAACTAGCCAATTAATAATTCTCAGGTGTATTAGCACTGCATCAAAGATGCAGTCATCGATTCTCCCAAGGGTTCACAACTGCCGCGAGCAAACATATTAATGACGAGGTAGGCATTTTTGTTATGCTACTAATACTTGTACTTGCTTGCCTATTCTGCCCAAGCCTGGCTGAAGAATAGTTACGGGGCGTAAAACAAAAGAATACGCTGATGGGCCGGGGGCATACTATGTGTAATGAGTCCGTCATTCACGATAAATAAAAAGATTCACATAGAAATTCCGAAACTATGGGCCTAGTTGAAATGAAAAGATCTGAATTTCGAATCCTCGCTGCCTCCGTGAAAGAGAGGTGTCCTAAACCACTAGACGATGGGGGCTAACTTGCTCAACTGCCCTCATACTATGATCATAGTATGATCAGTTTTTTGAAATTGTCAATATACTGGTATGATTATATCTGAGGAATCTTTGCGTTTTTCAGAGAATTGTATCAAATTTTTATCAGAAAAAAATTATACTTCATTTTTGCATTGAATATAGATTTTCGTTTGATAAAGGACGACCGGGGCTGCCCGAATAGAAGGTACTAAAATAAAAGAGAAGTCGGATATTATAGCCATCCGCGTACGTGTTTAATAAATGCAACCCTTCTTATACACTTTATACACTTCAAATGGTATTCTACTCAAAAATCAGTAAAGTACAAATATCTCTCTTCTCTGCGAATCTTTTTTGGAACACCGAAATTCATCGGTTAAGTGCTCAAAAAAGTGATTCTATATTGTTTCTAATTTTTGTGTCTTTATCTCCCAAATACTGAATCTTTTTAATTTTTTTGTCTATACAAAACCCTATAAACCTTAATGTTGTTAAAGGATTTAGAGTGTTGCTTTGAAAGCTATTTTTTTAGTAATACGACAACAGTTTTTTTCAAACCGTTGTCTTAGGCCTTAAAAATGCACATAGACAACGATTTTATAAACCGTTGTCATAGCTACAAAAAAACTCTTGCCTTTCACTTACATTAATAGACAGCGGTTTTTAAAACCGTTGTCTTAGCTACATAAAAACGCGCTTAAAGACAATGGTATTCATAACCGTTGTCGTAGCTACTAAAAAACCCGCTCATAGACAACATTATAAAAACCGTTATCGTAACCCATAAAAGACAACGATTTTAACAAACACCGTTGTCTTAGATAAACAAAAAACCAGCACAAAGAAAACGGTTTTCAAAACCGTTGTTTTAACAACCAAAAAGCACGCCTAGAGACAACGGTTTGAGTCGTTGACCCATTAAAGACAACAGTTTTTAAAAAATGTTGTCTTTGACAATGAAAAAATTCACAAAGACAATGGATTTCGTTAAAACAGTTGCTAAAAGGAAAAAGACAACGATTTTTGATAAAACTATTGTCTTTTGAGTGTGGTTAAATGTGAAATTTCTTGTAGTGGGTGCTTGGTTTTGCTCTTGTAAAAAATTTTGAAACTTCTGTTGCGAATTCCGGGCACCCATAATCAATCCCCTTTCAAGTGGTATTAGAGCTTTGGTCTCTTTTTCTGTAGCAAATACATGATATCATATTCAAAACCTATTTCTAACCGCATGAGAAATCCGAACAACAAATCAAGGGCCGGATTGGGGGGGCTGTTTCGGCACATGGTTGCTTCCCATTTCGGGCAGCTAGTGCTGCCCATTTTGGACAGCAAGGGCAGACCAAACGCCCCAATGTTTTAATAAAAAAAATAAAAAATTGTTGGTCGAAATCGGGCGACGGAGCTCTAGCAACGACGATGACGACTAGGGTTTCCAAAAGTGTTTTGGAATATCAAAGTGTCATTGGCCTTGAGTTGTTGGGCCATTAGATGGTTGACATATTTTGTGAAATTTAAATGTGCCAAATATTTTTGGTGAAAAATATCTTTTTGGGTTCTTAAGTTTAAATCTATAAAATTTGTATATATTTTCTCATTAAATAAATAATTGAAGTTGAATTTTAATTATTTATTTTTAATGGTGATTTACATTAAATTCGATTATAAATAAAATAATTAGAAATTAAACAAAAGAGTTTTTTTACTTTGTTGATTTTATTTATTATCGTGGCGGTTAGTGATTGGATCAAGACATATAATATTGGATTAATTTATTATTGTGATAATTAATTGATGGTGTATGATATGTGATATTATGCACAAAGGATGATCAAAAGCCGAAGCCCAATTTGCTAGGTGTATGCTAGGATATTTTGCGTTGAATGATAGTATTAATTATCAATTTATAAGTGGGCTTGGTTTATAGCCCGTTCCCACCCCATGAGGTGTATCCCTATTTTCCATGGATATTTATTTGTAAATATTAGTATCGTGGAAGATCAAGATTGGAAGATGGTGGGCATTGATGATTATGAAGATCGAAGACATGTAAATATTGGAAGCTTATGTAATTATGCATTTGCATCCCATGCATTCCCTAGGATTGGACCAATGCCCGTGTTTGGCTCACACGGACCATTAGCACTGGGGCCGTTGATCATCCTTTTTTGTTTAATGTTTATAATATATTAATGATATAAATAATGAGTATGTGAGTTATTATTATTATATTAACTAAGTTGCATGAATCCGGAAAACATACGATCAAACATGGCAGACTTTTAAATAAAATTGATGATGAGACCTTTCAAAATTACAAAACCCTCATTTTGAATAAGATTCAAAATTATTATCAAGCCCGAAAAGGAGAATTATAAAGGTGTTTATAATTTTCATGTCTTCCATCGACAATGGATGCATGATGAACGCTACCCGTGCTCAGTGCTCGGCTCATATTATTGGGGGAGCCTTGGACGCCGGAAAGCTGTGACAACCATTGACATGGTGATGTGAACTACGTGAAACTCCCATGATTTCGGCTCATATTATTGAGGAAACTAATGGCGACCATCCATGATGGTTCAACATCGATGGGTAAGGCTTGACACGTAAAGATGAACGACGTCATATTATTGGATCCTAATCAAATGTGAGACAAAAGTTTACGTAGAGAGTTGCATGGAGATGCAATTGAAAACTACCTTTTAGGAAATATGATTGATTGATATTATTCGGAATCATAATTTGCTAATTGGACCTTACGTACCTACCGAGGAAAGGAGTTTCTCGTTTTCACTAGAGGGTAGTGAAAAATGTCAAAGCAGTGGGAGTTCAAATTTATGAAGTAAAATTACATACATTATATCTTACTAAAAATTTTAAAATAGTCATTAACATTTATTTGTTCCTAGTTTTCAGTACAAATTTGACAATGTCTTCGATACGCAACCTGTTATCTGCTATACTCGAAAAAATTTTGACCGGACCTAATTACCTCAATTGGCGAAGAAACCTAAAAATTATATTAAATTTGGAAAGAATAGAATATGAAAGGGGATCGGTTAAGGTGCCCGCTTGCGCAACGGAAGTTTCAAAATATTTTTCATAAAAGAAAATCGAGCACCCTAAACTATAGTGTGTAGCAAATACAATAAAACACAAAATGACATTCATAGGGTGTTTTAAGATTTTACCTATCAATCTTAAACGATTAATGATGGCTCCAACTAAGTTATAAACAACTTAGCTCTTCAATGGCAAGAAAAATCTTCAGGCTTCCAATGAGCACTTCTTGCTCAAAAATTAAGCCCACCACCAACAAGGAAGATCCACCTTACACTTGCACTAGAAAATGTAAAGCATTTTTCTTTGAGAAGAGTAAGCTTTCCTCAACAAATTGAAGAAACAAAATTGAATGGAATAAAGCTCAAAATTTCAGCTAAGAGATGAGGAGAAAAGGAAGAGGAGTTTTCTTGGTTGTGGAAAAAGTTGAAGTAAAGTTGCATGTGCATGCCATGACATTAACTCAAAAGTTTCCACCAACCCTTCATCTTCCAAGAATGCAATTTGTTCAGGCTTGTAACAATTACAATGCCCATGGACTTTAATTTAAATATCTCAATCATATTTGAGATCATTTAAACCTTACTTAATTTTACTCAAGCCCACTAGTTAAATAATTATTTGTAATTAGGCTCTACAAGGCCCAATGTTATTTAATTAATTCAACACTTGAATTAATTTAATTATTTAGAGTCTACTAGGTCCACTATGTTAGAGTAGGAGTCCGTCGAGCCAAGTGTTGGCCAAGTGTTCACAATGAAACTCTATGTATAAACAATTTTTATTTTAATAATATTTGAAATTATTGTTTTGGCACATCTTTATCTGTATACCCATGTTAGTTGCATAGATAAAGTCCTTGAATATACAAATAGTAGAAAGAATATGAGATACTCATATGATGAGTATCATTAAACTCATATTTTGAATACTGTATATTCTAAACAGTTCCGAATCGATTCAGCCGCCGCTAAGAATGATATAGGCCGCTCGAGTTTGAGACTAGTATCTGCAATGTGAGTACCATTTTTCATTGGTAGGGTACATTATGATGTCCGAGCATGCAGATAGGTGCTCCTGGTAGAGTGCACTGAACAACCCTCCATAAAGGACTTTCCATGTGGTTCTCACTTATCGAGTGGAAACGTCCTAGTTTATGGTTGTACACCATTAGTCCTTATGACCCGGGACAACATTGAGACTCTATATGCTTGCATTGTACTTTGACTTGTTTACCGACTCTCATGGGGTCATCAGGTGGCAAGGTTGGGTGTTTTGTCGAAATATATAGGAGTCGATGCATTGTAGTCGGGGATTCACCACTTACCTTCGGGTATGGATATCCTATGTGATCTCATGTATATGTAGTATGAAATCTCTGATCAGAATATGGTGGTAATTATGAAAGGGGTTTCATAGATTACACCATCGATGCAACTACGACATGACACATAATATCGATTCATTGACAACTCTCGATATACCAATGGTTGTCGAATCGGTCGGGATATATGAGATGAAAGGACCGTACTGTACGCTAACCATAATTGAATGGTTCTTGCAGGCACTATCATTTGATACCTAGGGAATCATGTAAGCGATGCTGCTACGCGTTTAACATGATTGGTTGGGTACTATCAGACTTGAGTTCTGACGTTCTTGTTATCAAGGAGTTGATAATTAAAAATGGAGCAATTGGGGTATGCTCGTATAAGGACATGTTTATTCCGAATCAAATCGAGATGTGAACCCACGGCTAGTTGTATCAATGAACCCTTGAGGGCCACACAAGTGCTAGCTTTCTAGATCCCGTTGAGAAGTAAAATAGTTCAATGTGTTGAACGGCTTATAAAGGAGTTTATAAACGTAAATAAAATAGAAGTATGACTTCTAAAAGGAGAATGTAACTTTTAATTTGAGTAAGTGTTCCTAAATTAAAAGTTGGTCAAACAAATAATGTATTTGAAAAATTGTGATTTTCATAAACATTATTATGGACTAAATTAAATTAATTCAAGTGTTGAATTAATTAAACACTAGTGGGCCTAGTAGAGCTAAAATAATTAAATTAATTCAAGTGTTGAATTAATTAAATAACATTGGGCTTTGTAGAGCCCAATTAGAAATAATTATTCAACTAGTGGGCTTGAGTAAAATCAAGTAAAGGTTAAATGATCTCAAATGTGTTTAAAAATTTAAATAAAAGTCCATGGGCCTTGTAATTGTTACAAGCCCAAATAGAATGTGCATGGGGAGGTGTTTGGGGGACAACTTTTTACATGTCCTAGGCATGGCATGCTTTTGGGACAACACATCACTTAAACACCCAAGAAAAGTCTCCCTTCCCTCCAACGGCACTTGTGTTGGCCGAAACTTGCATGTTCCATTCTCAATATTTTTCTTTCTTCAATTGTTGAGGAATCCTTACACTTCTCTTTGAAAAATCCTCTCATTTTTCAAGTGTTAAATAAGAGGGGTTCTAGTTAGTTGGTGGTGGGCCTAATTTTGGTGCAAGGAGAGCTTGAAGATTTTCTTGCCATCAAGAGCCTAGTTGTATATCAACTAAGTTGGAGCCAACATCAATCTTTTAAGATTGATAGGTATATTTTCTTAAAAACACCCTATGTATGACATTTCGTGTTTTTGTTATTTGCTACACTACATCTTGTGAGGTGCTCGGTTTTGTTTTCTTATTGAAAAACATTTTTACAAAACTTCCGTTGTGCAACCGAGCACCGTAACCGATCCCCTTTCACACTAGTGCTTAATTAATTCAATACTTGAATTAATTTAATTTAGTCAATAATATTGTTTATGAAAATCACAATTTTTAAATACATTATTTATTTGACCAATTTTTAATTTAGGAACACTTACACAAATTAAAAATTATATTCCCCTTATAGAAGTCATACTTCTAATTTTTCTTGTGCCTATAAACTCCTTTATAAGTTGTTCAACACATTGAACTATTTTACTTCTCAATGGGATCTTGAAAGTTAGCACTTGTGTGGCCCTCAATGGTTCATTGATACAACTAGCTGTGGGTTCACATCTTAATGTGATTCGGGAGATCAAGATTGGAAGATGTGGGCCTTGATGATTATGAAGATCGAAGACATGTAAATATTGAAAGCTTATGTAATAGTTGCATTTGCATCCCATGCATTTCCCTAGGATTGGACCTAGGCCCGTGTTTAGCTCACACGGGCCATTAGTTTTGGGGCGATTGATCATCCTTGTTTTGTTTACTATTTATAATATATGCATGATATGTTATAAATAATGAGTATGTGCGTTATTATTATGATAATAACAAAGTTGCATTAATCAGGCAAACATACGATCAAACATGGCGAGCTTTTAAATAAAATTAATGATGAGACATTTCAAAATTAAAAACCCTCATTTTGAATAAGATTCAAAATTATTATCAAGCCCGTAAAGGGGAATTATAAAGTTCTTTATAATTTCCATGTCTTCCATCGACAACAGGTGCATGATGAACGATACCCGTGCTCGGGGCTCGGCTCATATTATTGGGGGAGCCCTGGGTGCCGGAAAGCTGTGACATCCATTGACATGGTGATGTAAACTACGTGGAACTCCCATGATTTTGGCTCATTTTATTGAGGGAACTCATGGGGACCGTTTATTAAGGTTCAACATCGATGGCTAAGGCTTGACACGTAAAGATTAACGACGTCATATTATTGGGTCCTAATCAAACGTGAGACAAAAGTTTACGTAGAGGGTTGAATGGAGATGCAATTGGAAACTAACTTTTAGGAATTGTGATTGGCTGATATTATTCGGGATCATAATTCGCTAATTGGACCTTGCGTACCTACTGAGGAAAGGAGTTTCCCGTTTTCACTAAAGGGTAGTGGAAGATGTCAAAACAGTGGGAGTAAAAAAAATTTATGAAGTAAAAGTCCATACTTCATATTTTACTAAATATTTTAAAATAGTCATTAACATTTATCTGTTTTATTTTTCAATACTTTTTGACAATGTCTTCGATTCGCAATCCGCTATCTATAATACTCGACAAACACGTATTAACCGGACCTAATTACCTCAATTGGCTAAGAAATCTGAAAATCGTCTTGAATTTGGAAAGGATAGCGTATACATTTACTAAGTCGTCCCCTGTTGAGGATCCGACTGACTGCACTCTTGAGGAATTGCAGACTTACAAGGAATGGTGTGACCATGACTTGAAAGCCAAGTGTTATATGCAGGCTTCTATGAAAGATGAGAAGTCGGTTCTTTATGTGGGCTCTTCATCTAGTACGAAGACTGGTCCACCTGGGAGGGAAAGAAGCGTTCTTTCCAACGTCCCAAGAAGAACGTGCCCTTGAAGAGGCAAGCTCCGAATCTTGTTGTGGCAGCCACACCAGTAAAGGATGACAAGACTGCTGATATTTATCATCACTTCAAAATGCTTGGACATTGGAGGCGTAACTGTAGAGAATATCTTGCCCAGAAGAGTTTTGGAAACGGTATGTTCTATATTGAAGTAAACATTTCAATTAACTCTACTTCTTGGGTATTGTATACCGGCTGTGGCTCACATCTCTGTAATGATTTACAGAGGATGGGAAGAAGTAGGAGACTTAGAGAAGGTGAGACCTTCTTGAGGTTGGGCAATGGAGCAAGAGTTGCTGCCAATGCCGTGGGAAATGTTTACCTATTGTTGAACAATGATTTTAAGTTGATTTTAAGAGATGTTTTGTTTATACCTGATTTGGTGAAAAACATTGTTTCCATTTCTATGCTTGATAAAGATGGATATTCTTGTTTATTTAGCAAAGATGTTTGCAACATTTACAAGAATGAATGTTTAATTGGTACTGGAGAACTTGAAAACGATCTCTATAACTTAAAATTGAAAGATATTCCTTTAAACAATGTCCTAGCAATAACAACAACAAACAAGCGAAAGCAAGATACTCTTAATACGGCACAATTATGGCATGCTCGATTAGGATATTTTTCCTAAGAAGGATGAACAAGCTACTGGGAGTGGGCATATTTGATATGTCTGATATTAATGCTCTCACGACTTGTGAATCCTATCTAAAAGGAAAGATGACCACAATTCCCTTTAAGGGCCATGTGGAGCGAGCCAAAGGGTTATTAGATTTGATCCATACCGATGTGTGCGGTCCGCTTAGCATCACCACTAAGCATGGACATGCCTACTTCATCACCTTTACCGATGACTCTTCGAGGTATGGGTATGTGTATTTGATGAAATACAAGTTTGAGGCCTTGGAAAGGTTCAAAGAATTCAGAAGTGAAGTAGAGAAACAGTTGGGACGAAGCATCAAGACATTTCGATCGGATCGAGGTGGTGAGTACTTGAGTGACAAGTTCCAAGAGTATCTTAGGGAGAATGAGATTCTCTCGCAGTGGACTCCTCCTGCTACACCACAGTTGAATGGAGTTTCATAGCGTCGTAATCAGACTTTGATGGACATGGTTCGGTCTATGATGGGGTTCACGAAGTTGCCGCCATCCTTTTGGGGATATGCACTTGAGATAGCGGCACAGTTGTTGAACAATGTCCATTCAAAGGCAGTTGATAAGACACCATATGAGATATGGATGGGTAAGCCTCCCAAATATTCTTATCTTAGAATATGGGGGTGCCCTGCTTATGTGAATCAGATAGTGAGAGATAAATTGGATAGTCGATCCATTTTATGTTACTTTGTGGGATATCCAAGGAATTCAGTTGGATATTATTTCTATCATCCCCAAGAAACAAATATGTTTGTTTCTAGGAATGCAATCTTTTTGGAAAAGAAATTTCTATTGGATAGAAAATGGGAGATGATAGAACTCGAAGAGGTTCGAGAGACACCCACAATTGAAGAACCCACACCCGAAGAGCCAAGAGAGGAGATACAAGCTCCTAGAAGATCCAAGATAGTCTCGAGACCACCTATGAGGTATGGTCTACTTCTTGAAGAGGGCCATGATGAGCCTAACCATGGATGTGATCCAAGGACCTTCAAGAAAGCGTTATCTGATGCCAATTCATCCAAATGGCTTGAAGCTATGGAATCTGAGATGAATTCCATGCATTCGAACCAAGTGTGGAATCTCGTGGATCCACCTGAGGGAATTGTTCCCATAGGATGTAAATGGATTTACAAGAGGAAACTTGGGGCGGATGGGAAGGTATTGACCTTCAAGGCACGATTGGTGGCAAAAAGTTATACTCAAAGACAAGGAGTTGACTTTGAGGAAACCTTTTCTCCAGTTGCAATGTTCAAGACCATAAAGATATTGCTAGCCATAGCTGTATGGTATGACTATGAGATATGGCAGATGGATGTCAAGACAGTCTTTCTTAATGGGGATATTAAGGAAGAGATTTACATGTCTCAACCTGAAGGGTTTACATCTGTCGGAAGTGAGCATATGGTATGCAAACTTCAGAGATCTATTTATGGTCTAAAGCAGGCATCTAGAAGTTGGAACCTTAGATTCGATAGTACAATCAAAGAGTTTGGTTTTACTAAGAATCTTGAGGAACCCTGTGTGTATAAGAAGGTCAGTGGGAGTGCTGTGACATTCCTGGTGCTTTATGTTGATGAAAATCTACTCATTGAGAATGATGTAGGAATTTTGCAATCAACTAAAATATGGTTAGCGAGTAAGATCTCGATGCAAGACTTGGGTGAACCATCTTTTGTATTGGGAATACAGATCCATAGAGATAGATCGAGAAGATTGCTTGGTCTCACGCAGTCCAAATACATTGATACCATCGTGAAGCGTTCTCGATGGATGATTCCAAGAGAGGACATCTACCAATGTGTCATGGAGTGTCCCTATCCAAGTCTATGTCTCCCAAGACTGATGCAGAGATAGCAGCGATGACATGCATTCCGTATGCATCTGCAATTGGTAGCATCATGTATGAGATGATATCTACACGTCCTGACGTGGCTTTCGCACTAAGTGTAGTGAGTAGATATCAATCGAACCCCGGTCTCCACATTGGAAAGCTATGATAGACATCCTCAAGTATTTGAGAAGGACCAATGAATTGTTCTTGGTCTATGGGGGTGGGGAACTGAAATTGGAAGGCTATACCGACTCTAGCTTCCAAAGAGATATCGATGACTCAAAGTGAACCTCTAGGTTCGTATTCATGCTCAATGGTGTTGCTGTCTCTTGGAAGAGTTCCAAGCAAGACAATACTGCGGATTCCACCACTGAGGTCGAATACATCGCTGCATCAGATGTAGCAAAGGAGGCTGTTTGGATAAGGAATTTCGTCCAAGAGTTGGACGTCATTCCTAATGGAGTTGCTCCTGTCCCAGTGTTGTGTTACAACACGAGAGCTATAGCTCAAGCAAAGGAGCCAAGGTCTCATCAGAAGTCCAAACATGTATTGAGAAAGTACACATCCTCCGAGAGATTGTGGAAAGAGGAGAAGTCTCGATTGACAAAGTCGGCTCCGCAGATAATGTTGTTGATCCACTAACTAAGCCTTTACCTGGACCATTATTCGAGAAGCATCGCGAATCGATGGGTTTGAAGCATATAGGCAGTTGGCTCTATTGCAAGTGGGAGATTGTTAGAGTAGGTGCCCGTCGAGCCAAGTGTTGGCCGAGTGTTCACAATGAAACTCTTTGTATAAACAATCTTTATTTTAATAATATTTGAAATTATTGTTTTGGCACATCTTTATCTGTATACCCATGCTAGTTGCATAGATAAAGTCCTTGAATATACAAATAGTAGAAAGAATATGAGATGCTCATATGATGAGTATCATGAAACTCATATTTGGAATACTGTATATTCTAAACAGTTCCGAGTCGATTCAGCCGCCGCTAAGAAGGATATAGGCCGCTCGAGTTTGAGACTAGTATCTGCGATGCGAGTACCATGTTTCATTGGTAGGGTACATTATGATGTCCGAGCATGCAGATAGGTGCTCCTGGTAGAGTGCACTGAACAACCCTCCATAAAGGACTTTCCATGTGGTTCTCACTTATCGAGTGGAAACGTCCTAGTTTATGGTTGTACACCATTAGTCCTTATGACCCGGGACAACATTGAGACTCTATATGCTTGCATTGTACTTTGACTTGTTTACCGACTCTCATGGGGTCATCAGGTTGCAAGGTTGGGTGTTTTGTCGAAATATATAGGAGTCGATGCATTGTAGTCGAGGATTCACCGCTTACCTTCGGGTATGGATATCCTATGTGCTCTCATGTATATGTAGTATGAAATCTCTGATCAGAGTATGGTGGTAATTATGAAAGGGGTTTCATAGATTACACCATCGATGCAACTACGACATGACACATAATATCGATTCATTGACAACTCTCGATATACCAATGGTTGTCGAATCGGTCGGGATATATGAGATGAAGGGACCGTACTGTACGCTAACCATAATTGAATGGTTCTTGCAGGCAGTATCATTTGATACCTAGCGAATCATGTAAGCGATGCTGCTACGCGTTTAACATGATTGGTTGGGTACTATCAGACTTGAGTTCTGACATTCTTGTTATCAAGGAGTTGATAATTAAGAATGGAGCAATTGGAGTATGCTCGTATAAGGACATGTTTATTCCGAATCACATCGAGATGTAAACCCACGGCTAGTTGTATCAATGAACCATTGAGGGCCACACAAGTGCTAGCTTTCTAGATCCCATTGAGAAGTAAAATAGTTCAATGTGTTGAACGGCTTATAAAGGAGTTTATAAACGTAACTAAAATAGAAGTATGACTTCTAAAAGGAGAATGTAACTTTTAATTTGAGGAAGTGTTCCAAAATTAAAAGTTGGCCAAACAAATAATGTATTTGAAAAATTGTGATTTTCATAAACATTATTATGGACTAAATTAAATTAATTCAAGTGTTGAATTAATTAAACATTAGTGGGCCTAGAAGAGTCCAAATAATTAAATTAATTCAAGTGTTGAATTAATTAAATAACATTGGGCCTTGTAGAGCCCAATTAGAAATAATTATTCAACTAGTGGGCTTGAGTAAAATCAAGTAAAGGTTAAATGATCTCAAATGTGTTTGAGACATTTAAATAAAAGTCAATGGGCCTTGTAATTGTTACAAGCCCAAATAAAATATGCATGGGGAGGTGAAGAGTTTGGGGGACAACTTTTTCCATGTCCAAGGCATGGCATGCTTTTGGGACAACACAACATTTTTTCAACACCGAAGAAAAGTCTCCCTTCCCTCCAAGGGCACTTGTGATGGCCAAAACTTGCATGTTTCATTCTCAATATTTTTCTTTCTTATATTGTTGAGGAATCCTTACACATCTCTTTAAAAAATCCTCTCATTTTTCTAGTTAAAAATAAGAGGGGTTCTAGCTAGTTTGTGGTGGGCCTAATTTTGGAGCAAGGAGAGCTTGAAGATTGTCTTTCCATCAAGAGCTTAGTTTTATATCAACTAAGTTGGGGCCAACATCAATCTTTTAAGATTGATAGGTATAATTTCTTAAAAACTCCCTATGTATGACATTTCGTGTTTTTGTTATTTGCTACACTACATCTTGTGAGGTGCTCGGTTTTGTTTTCTTGTTGAAAAACATTTTTACAAAACTTCCGTTGCGCAACCGGGTACCGTAACCGATCCTCTTTCGCACTAGTGCTTAATTAACTCAATACTTGAATTAATTTAATTTAGTTAATAATAATGTTTATGAAAATCACAATTTTCAAATACATTATTAATTTTTCCAATTTTTAATTTAGAAACACTTAAACAAATTAAAAATTATATTCCCCTTATAGAAGTCATACTTCTAATTTTTCTTGTGCCTATAAACTCCTTTATAAGTTGTTCAACACATTGAACTATTTTACTTCTCAACGGGATCTTGAAAGTTAGCACTTGTGTGGCCCTCAATGGTTCATTGATACAACTAGCTGCGGGTTCACATCTTAATGTGATTCGGGACTAAACATGTCCTTATATGAGCATACCCCAATTGCTTCATTCTTAATTATCAACTCCTTGATAATAAGAACGTCAGAACTCAAGTCTGATAGTACCCAACAAATCATGTTAAACGCCTAACAGCATCGCTTACATGATTTCCTAAGTATAAAATTATAGTGCCTGCAAGAACCATTCAATTATGGTTAGCGTACAGTACGGTCCCTTCATCTCATATATCTCGACCGATTCGACAACTATTGGTATATCGAGAGCTGTCAATGAATCGATACTATATGTCACGTCGTAGTTGCATCGATGGTGTAATCTAAGAAACCCCTTTCTTAATTACCACCATACTCTGATTAGAGATTTCAAACTACATACACATAGGATATCCATACCCGAAGGTAAGCGGTGAATCCCCGACTACAATGCATCGACTCCTATATGTTTCAGCAAAACACCCAACCTTGCTACCTCATGACCCCATATGAGTCGGTAACAAGTCAAAGTGCAATGCTAGCATATAGAGTCTCAATGTTGTCCCGGGTCATAAGGAATAATGGTGTACAACCATAAACTAGGACGTTTTCACTCGATATGTGAGAACAACTTGGTAAGTCATTTATGGAGGGTTGTTCAGTGCACTCTACAAGGAGCACCTATCTGCATGTTCGAACATCTCAATGTCCCCTACCAATGAAACATGGTACTCACATCGCCGATACTAGTCTCGAACTCGAGCGGCCTATATCCTTCTTAGCGGCTGCTGAATTGACTAGGAACTGTTTAGAATATACAGTATTGCAAATATGAGTTTCATGATACTCATCATAGCATCTCATATTCTTTTAACTCTTTGTATATTCAAGAACTTTATCTATGCAAGTAGCATGGGTATACAGATAAAGATGTGCCAAAAAAATAATTTCAAATATTATTAAAATAAAGATTGTTTATACATAGAGTTTCAACATGAACCCTCAGCCAACATTTGGCTCGACGGGAACCTACTCTAAAATCTCACACTTGCACTAGAGCCAACTACCCATATGCTTCAAACCCATGGATTTGCGATGCTTCTCGAATAATGGTCCTGGTATAGGCTTAGTTAGCGGATCAGCAACATTATCTGCGGAGCCGACTTTGTCAATCGACACTTCTCCTCTTTCCAAAATTTTTCGGAGGATGTGGTACTTTCTCAATACATGTTTGGATTTCTGATGATACCTTGGCTCCTTTGCTTGAGCTATGGCTCCCGTGTTGTCACAAAACACTGGGAAATGAGCAACTCCATTAGGAATGACGCCCAACTCTTGGACGAAATTCCTTATCCAAACAGCCTCCTTTGCTGCAGCTGATGCAGCAATGTATTCTGCCTCAGTGGTGAAATCCACAGTACTGTCTTGCTTGGAACTCTTCCAAGAGACAATAGCTCCATTGAGCATGAATATGAACCCAGAGGTTGACTTCGAGTCATCGATATTGCTTTGGAAGCTAGAGTCGGTATAGCCTTCCAATTTCAGTTCTCCACCCCCACAGACCAAGAACAACTTATTGGTCCTTCTCAAATACTTGAGGATTTCTTTCACAGCTTTCCAGTGTGGAAGACCAGGGTTCGATTGATATCTACTCACTACACTTAGTGCATAAGCCACGTCAGGACGTGTAGATATCATCACATACATGATACTACCAATTGTGTATGCATACGGAATGCATGTCATTGCCGCTATGTCTGCATCAGTCTTAGGAGACATAGACTTGGATAGGGACAAGCCATGACACATTGGAAGAATATCCCTCTTGGACTCATCCATCGAGAACCGCTTTACGATGGTATCAATGTATGTGGACAAGGTGAGACCAAGCAATCTTCTTGATCTATCTTTATAGATCTGTATTCCCAATACAAATGATGCTTCACCCAAATCCTGCATCGAGAACTTACTTTCTAACCATATTTTAGTTGATTAAACTGTAATGTACCGAATTTTGAACTACTTGAAATTTGCGAAAAAATAAAAATTATCTTTAATAAGAAATAAATCTCAAATTTTAATTTAAAATAAACTGTTCATCCAAAAATAATTGCAATAAAAAGATCGTGAATGAAGTTTGCTAAAAACACTAGTTTAAAACATTGTAACCCCGAAACATGAAATCAGAGTAGTTGAAGCATTGCACAAAACTAAAAACATGGGCGGTCCTCAGGTTTAGCCTCCCACTTAAGCCAAGCCAGCTCAATGGTCTGCACCTCTCGTCTCCTAAACTTCATCCTCACTTGCATCGATCAAGTCTAGTGAGTCTAAAGACTCAACATGTATAAACTGGACATAACAAGTAATACGTAGTAAAACCACATGCAATCTTTCAAATAGGGCGTACATACTTAAAACTTGATCATATATATAAAAGCTTGAACTTACATACATAACATAGACGTGTCATAACGTGAAACTTTTCTGAAACATGCTTGCAACATACGTACTTGAACACACATGAACTTCATCATTTTGTGTAGAGATATGTTTCAAAGCAAGAGACCCATACATAAATACGTCTGATCAGACTAGACCACAGTACTGGGCTGGCAGGAAAAATCCTCTACCACACACATGAGATTCTCGTTCATGCTTTAACGGGTGGATTGGTCCCTGGTCATGATTTACCATTTTCCAATCCTGATCTAAACCTGGTCATGCTTTACCGTGGTGGAGAGGTCCTCGGCCACGTTTACTGACTTCCAAACCCATTCATAATTTGGTCACAAGACATTTAGCATGCCTCAAAAAAACTTAAAAGTATTTTATTTTTTCACGTCGAACATACTTACATGGCGTTGAGGGATTCGTTGGATCTCGCTTGGGGCCACTGGTGCACATACTAACATGAGTTCAAACCCTTATCTTTCATAGATTAGACGTAGGTACTAGTACTCACCACCGAAGTAAATAAATATCTTATGACATTCTAGATCACTCGGAACTTAATCTCGTTTAATCATCGTATTAATTAACGACATCAAAACCCCAAAAAAATAAACATATTTTTCCCAAAAAAAGAAGTACACGGACCCCGTGCCCAGGTCCGCCTATGGGTCCGTGTAGGCTCTGTAAAACTATACCCGAAAAGGAGGAAGGACACGAACCCCGTGTCAAGGTCCGTCTAAGGGTCCGTGTAGGCTCTGTATGTTGACACTTTGAAAGAAACAAGGGCACGGACCTCGTGTAAGGGTCCGGCCCCGGGTCCTTGTACCTGTGGGAGAAGCAAACCAACGAGAATTCCTATGCTTGTGACTTAGTCTCCCTAAGTCGATCATTCCGACCTTCAATCGACACCTCGAGACCCATCATAGGATGCTATAACATTTATTCAAGCCTATACAAATGCCTCAAAACAACTACACATCACAAGCAACGCAACAAATCCGTGAACACGACACTTGGCATCAAAACCATTCCTACGACATCTAATTCAACCAAGTGTCTAACGACACTAATCGAAACACCAACAATCACCCCAACATCATTATCGATATACCTAAACGCAGCAGCGATCACTCGTCGATCCCCAACGATGCCTGCAACGATAAAACTTCAAGAACACATCAAGACTGTATTTTTCAGAAAAACGCAGTTTGAGCAGTCCCACGAAAACAATCATAACTCACTTATTTCTTATCCAAATATTTCGAATTTTATATCAAATCGAAGGCATCAAAAGGTTATACGTTTCATATGTTGAAAGTGTTTCCAGAAAACCGAATGACAAGTCGTAGTATTTAAAATGACATAAAAATTCGAGTTTTGAGATCCAAAAACAGTTTCAAAAAGGACCCAACCATATTTACTCAAAATTCTACATAACATACACATGGTTTTCATACAATAAACATCAAAATTATTACTATGAGAAGATCGATGCAGAAACGAAAGAATATACGTGCCTTTGATCTCTAAAATTACCGAACTGACGATACCGAAGTGGGAAAGATGCGAGGGACGATCAGGGACAAACGTGGCACGATTTTCTTGAAGAAAAGAGGCGAGAATTGCAGACATCTTTGAAGGGAGGGGGCGGCTGCTGAGTTTTCTTAGAAAACTAGGTTTTATTTGCTCTCAAAAATCTGAAGTGAGATGGAATGACATGTGTATGCTGATGGTTTGTGTAAAAACGTGTAAGTGTGCGTTAGTGTGTGTAACGTGTGTGTGTGTGTGTGATTAATTAGGGGTAATTAGGGGCTAATTAGCTCAATCAAATAAATAATAAGAAATTTACATGCTAATTAAAATACCAATTCTCCACTAAATTACTAGCATCCCTAAATTTGAGATGAAATGCACATGCCTTAAACTTTACAAGTTTAAAAAAAATCTTAAAATCACCTAATAAATTAAATTAGGCTTTAAAAAACTAAAGCTTAATAAATCACTTAAAATACTCCATTCTTAACTTAAAATAAAATACCACATTTTAAAATTGCCAAAATCGTCGTCGGTCTCTATTTCTCGATCCCGCATCGAATAATCGCCTAAAACATGAAACTTGAGAAACATTTAACGTGCATCACATAAAAATAAATAATTTAAAATAATGCAAATTAAATAGGTCATGCATCGCTATAAATCATTTTAAACTTAAATAAATAATTTAACTATTAAACAAATGAATGAGTTATACGTGTACTGATTTTGGGCACTACAGTTCCTCCTCCACTTATATAAATTTTGCCTTCGAAATTAAATCTTACCAAACAACTCCGGGTAGCAATTCCTCATATCTTCTTCTGTCTCCCAAGTGGCCTCCTCCACTGCTTGATTCAGCCACCGAACTTTGACCAACTTGGTCACCTTGTTCCGAAGTCTTCGCTCCTGTCTATCTATGATTTGGACGGGTCTTTCCTCATATGACAGATCTGGAGCAAGCTGCAACGACTCATAGCTCAAAATTTGCGAGGGATTTTCTAGGTATTTTCTCAGCATCGAGACATGGAACACATTGTGTACCCTGGTCAGATTCGACGGTAGGGTTACATGATAAGCTAGTGTCCTAACTCTGTCAAGAATCTCGAACGGTCCAATAAACCTCGGACTAAGCTTGCCTCTCTTCCCAAATCTCATAACACCCTTCATGAGTGCTATCTTCACGAAAACGTGATCACCTACAGCAAACTCTAGATCCCTCCTCCTCTTGTCAGCATAACTCTTTTGACGACTCTGGGCGGTCTTCATCCTGTCTCGGATCTTGATCACCACATCTGCGGTCTGTTGAACGATCTCTGGACCAAGTTCTGATCTCTCACCAACTTCGTCCCTATGAATCGGCAATCTGCACTTCCTTCCATACAATGCCTCGTAGGTAGCCATACCTATAGATGATTGGAAACTGTTGTTGTAGGTAAACTCCACAAGAGGTAGCTTCTATTCCCAATTCCCATGGAAATCGATTACACAGTCTTGCAACAAATCCTCCAAAATTTGGATCACTCGCTCAGACTGGCCATCTGTCTGAGGGTGGAAAGCTGTACTGAATAGCAACTTCGTCCACATGGCTGCGTGCAAACTCTTCCAGAAGGACGATGTAAACCTCGGGTCCCTGTCGGACACAATAGAAATTGGGATCCCGTTCAATCTACCTATCTCCCTGATATAGAGCTACGCATACTACATCATGAAGAAAGTCGTCTTCACTGGCAAGAAGTGTGCCGACTTGGTAAGTCGATTCACTATAAACCAAATAGCATTGGATCCTCTGACTGACCTCGGCAAACCAACAACAAAATCCATGGTGATATTCTCCCATTTCCATTAGGCGATAGGGATAACTTCAGCATTCCTGCTGACCTCTGATGCTCTACCTTAACTTGTTGACAAGTGAGGCATTCACACACAAATCGGCGGATGTCTCGCTTCATACCTGGCCACCAATACAGGATCTGCAAATCCTTGTACATCTTGATACCTCCTGGATGAATGGAGTACGAAGATGCATGTGCCTCTGTCAGAATATCCTTTCTGATCGAATAAACATTTCCTTCCTCTATACCTCATAATACCATCGGCCACTGAGTAGAATACACTGCCCTTGGCTTCATCCTTCAGTCGCCATTTCTGCAACTGCTCATCTGAAGGCTGACCTCTACGGATTTGGTCAAACAAAGAAGAGTGGACTGTTAGATTAGACTGCTTAGAAGCTCTGCCCTTAGGATACGCCTCTAAATCAAATCTCTGAATCTCTACTGAAGAGATCTCTGTCCTGACAGCTACGCTACGACTTCAACTATTCTGCTCAAAGGATCTGCCATAACATTAGCTTTCCCCGGATGGTAGCTAATCCCACATTCGTAGTCTTTCACTAACTCTAACCAACGTCTTTGTCACATATTCAACTCTTTCTGCGTGAAGAAATACTTGAGACTCTTGTGATCAGTGAATATTTGGCATTTCTCGCCATACAAATAGTGTCTCCACATTTTCAACACAAAGACGACGACAGCTAACTCAAGATCATGAGTCGGGTAATTCTTCTAATAAACCTTCAAGTATCTTGAGGCATAAGCTATAACCCGACCATGCTGCAGCAAAACCGTGCCTAAACCGAGCTTAGAAGCATCGGTGTACGACACGAAATTACCTTGCCTTGCTGCATGGCTAAAACTGGCGCTGAAATAAGAGCTTGTTTCAAAGTGTCAAAGCTCTTCTGACATTCATCACTCCATACGAATTTAGCATTCTTCTTGGTCAATGATGTGAGTGGAACTGCTATCGAAGAAAATCCCTAAATAAATTTCCTATAGTAGCCTGCTAGGCCTAGGAAACTGCGAATTTCTGAAGCATTCTTCGGTTCAACCCATTCCTTAACTGCTGCTACCTTAGCTTGATCCACCTCGATACCACTGCTAGATATTATATGACCCAAAAATGCTACCTTCTCCAATCAAAATTCACACTTGCTGAATTTGGCAAACAACTTGTGTCTCTGCAAAACCTGCAACACTGTACTCAAATGCTGAACATGCTCCTCATGGCTCTTCGATTAAATGAGAATGTCGTCCATAAATACTATGACGAACTGATCTAGGAAGATCTGAAAAACGCGATTCATGAGGTCCATGAAAATCTCTGGAGCATTCGTCAGCCCAAACGGCATCACTAAGAACTCGTAATGCCCATATCTAGTCCTGAAGGCTGTCTTATGAACATCGGCATCTTTTACCTTCAGCTGATGATACCATGACCGAAGATCTATCTTAGAGAACACTGTGGCTCCTTGCAACTGATCGAACAAGTCCTCGATCCTTGGAAGTGGGTATTTATTCTTGATCGTTACCTTGTTAAGTTCTCGGTAATTGATACACAGCCTCATGCTCCCGTCTTTTTTCTTCACAAAGAGCACTGATGCGCCCCATGGTGAGAAACTAGGGCGGATGAATTTTTTTCTAGAAGCTCCTGAATATGCTGTTTGAGTTCTAACATCTCAGCTGGAGCTAGTCGGTACGGTGCCTTAGAAATTGGCACGGTGCCTCGCACAAGATCAATAGCGAACTCCACCTCTCTCTCTTGTGGAAGGCTGACATCATCTGGAAAAACGTCATGAAAATCTCTGACCACTGGCACATCAGGTATAGATGGAGTAGGCACATTAGGCGCGGAAATAATACTGGCCAAGAAAGTCTGACACCCCTAGTGAATAAGTCTTTGTGCCTGCATGCAAGATATCATGCGAGGGAAACTTCTCCATCTATCTGGCTCAAAGAGAAACTATTCCATGCCCAAAGGTCTTACTAACACTGACCTTTTCTGAAAATCAATACGGACTCTATTCTTCGTCAGCCAGTCCATTCCCAAGATGATATCAAATTCTGGCATCGGCAACACGATCAGATTAGCGTACACTAGGTGGCCCTGCAGTTCAAGATCGATGTCCCTGACCACACTAGTAGCTGATAACTGTTCCCCTGTTGGGATTGTCACTGAATAGCTCACGTCGAGTCCAATAGACTTGGCGTCCAGATGATTAACGAATTTCTCCGAGATAAAAGAGTGAGTGGCCCTTGAATCTATCAGGACCTTCGTGGTTACTCTCTTTATGAAAATATTCCCTGAGAGACGTTAGCACAACACACAAACTTATATTCCCAGATTCTAACCTTAACCTCATGCACAGTAGAAATCTTTACACTCAGTCACCAAAATACTAACTAACGCACTAATCATCCCAAAATCAAATTCAAAACACGCATGGCAAAATAATACGGTGTTTAATTAAATGAGTTTACAAGTCAATAATGTCGTGTCTAGGTTCGCCTCCTGAGCATGCATGGCGAATACTCTTCCTTGGGTCGGCTACCTCAACTGTGGGCACTCCTTCAACATGTGATTGCTGGCTCCGCACTTAAAGCACTTGCCCGATCCATACAAACACTGTCCCGGATGCTGGCGGTGGCACTTCAGGTACACCGGGTACTAACCCGGCCTCCGAGGAGCCTTCTGCTGTGGAACAATTCCCTTGCCCTTAGGTGGTCCCTGAAATGGCTTCTTCCCTCGCTTCCCCTGGTAAGGCCTCATAAAATGAGGTCGCTGTTTTTGTTGCTGCGGTACCTGATAGGGCCTCTTGCCTTGCCTGTCAACCTCGATGTCTCTCTGGTCTTGCTCTGCCGCCAAGGCTCTAGACAGAGGAACGACATAAGTTGTCGGACCAGCAACCCTCACATCACGGCGCAAGATCGGCCGCAAACCATGCATGAAATTCCTCAGATTTCTCTGGGCATCATTAGCTATCAGGGGCACAAAGTGACACCCCCTTTCAAAATTCCTGACAAAGTATTCCACGCTGCTGTCTCCCCATCGCAGCATCATGAACTCCTTAGTCAACCTGGAGCGTACTTCCTCAGTGAAGTACTTGGATTAAAAGACCTCCTTGAAACCGTTCCAAGTCAAAGTCTACAAATTAACCGACACAGACGCACTTTCCCACCACAGTCTGGCATCCCCTGTCAGCAGAAATGTGGCACACCTGACACTATCTGCATCTTGCAGCTCTATAAAAGCGAAAATCACCTCGATGGACTTAATCCATCCTTCAGCTATCATCGGGTCAGTAGTCCCCGAGAACTCCTTAGGATTCATCCTCCTAAACATTTCGCACACAGCCTCTGGTCTGGGCCTTGCCCCCGGGTCCATTGCCGCCTGGTTCCCCACAAACTGTGCGAAGAACTGAGTCAAACATGCAAGTATCTGTGTCTGTATATCTGGCGGTGGAGGAGGAGGAGCGTCTCTCCTCTCCTCTCAAGCCTCTCTGTCCTCACCCCTTGCTTCTCGGTCAATCATGCGTCTAAGAGGCATACTGTTTCAACAATTTACCCATAACGTAACCCAATGTGCATGAGTATAATAACAATAACATAAGATACACGTAATTTGAACTTAAAACATGGACATGCTGAAATCATAACTTAATGCTTAATACATGAAATAATTCAAAACCTAAAAATTTATAGACTTGAGGTGTGGCTTCGTGAGCTTCTTGCAACTGGCAGTAGGCATAAACCTTTACAAGAACACAGCTCTGATACCAACTGTAATGTACCGTTATTTGAACTACTTGAAATTTGCGGAAAAATAAAAATTTTCTTACATAAGAAATAAACTATAAATTTTCAATTTAAAATAAACTGTTCATCCAAAAATAATTGCAATAAAAAGATCGTGAATGAAGTTTGCTTAAATCACTAGTTTAAAACATCATAACCCCGAAACATAAAATCAGAGTAGTTGAAGCATTGCATAAAACTAAAAACATGGGGGTCCTCGGGTTTAGCCTCCCACTCTGTCCAAGCCAGCTCACTGGTCCGCACCTCTCGTCTCCTCAACTTCATTCTCACTTGCATTGATCAAGTCTAGTGAGTCTAAAGACTCAACATGTATAAACTGGACATAACAAGTAATACATAGTAAAATCACATGCAATGTTTAAAATACAGCGTACATACTTAAAACTTGAACATATATATAAAAGCTTGAACTTACATACATAACATAGACGTTCCATAATGTGAAATTTTTTTGAAACATGCTTGCAACATATATACTTGAACATACATGAACTTAATCATTTTGCGTAGAGATATGTTTCAAAGCAAATGACACATACATAAATACGCCTGATCAGACTAGACCACAATACTGGGCTTGGTCATGCTTTAACGGGTGGATTGGTCCTTTGTCATTCTTTACCGCTTTCCAATCCTGATCTAAATCGGTGGGGCCACTGCTGCACATACTAACATGAGTTCAAACCCTTATCTTTCATAGCTTAAACGTAGGTACTCGTGCTCACCACTGAAGTAAATAATTTCTTATGACATTCTAGATCAATGGGGACTTGACCTCGTTTAATCATCGTACTAAATAACGACATCAAAACCCCAAAAAAATCAACATATTTTTCCCAAAAAAAGAATTACACGGACCCCGTGTCCAGGTCCGGCTATGGTCCGTGTAGGCTCTGTAAAACTATACCCGAAAAGAAGGAAGGACACGGACCTCGTGACAAGGTCCGTCTAAGGGTCTGTGTAAGCTCTGTATGTTGACACTTCGAAGGAAACAAGGGCACGGACCCCGTGTAAGGGTCCGGCTCCGGGTCCATGTACTTGCGGGAGAAGCAAACCAACGAGAATTCCTATGCTTGTTACTTAGTCTCCCTAAGTCGATCATTCCGACCTTGAATCGACACCTCGAGACCCATGCTAGGATACAATAGCACTGATTCAAGCCTATACAAATGCCTCAAAACAGCTACGCATCACAAGCAACACAACAAATCCGTGAGCACGAAACTTGACACCAAAACCATTCCTACGACTTCTAATTCGACCAAGTGTCTAACAACACAAATCGAAACACCAACAATCACCCCAACATCATTCTTGATATACCCAAACGCAGCAGCGATCACCCGTCGATCCCCAACGAAGCCTGCAACGATAAAACTTCAAGAACACATCAAGAACATATTTTTCAAAAAACGCAGTTTGAGCGGTCCCACGAAAATGATCATAACTCACTCATTTCTTATCCAAATATTTTGAATTTTTTATCAAATCGAAGTTATCAAAAATTTATACGTTTCATATGTTGATAGTTCTTCCAGAAAACCGACAGACAAGTCGCAGTAATATAAAGGACAGCAAAATTCGAATTTTGAGATCCAAAAACAGTTTCAAAATTGATCCAACCATATTTGCTCAAACCTCTACTTAACATACACATGGTTTTCATACAATAAACATCAAAATTATTATATTGAGAAGATCGATGCAGAAACGAAAGAATATACATGCCTTTGATCTTTAAAATTACCGAACCGACGATACCGAACCGGGAAAGATGCAAGGGACGATCCGGGACGAACGTGGCACGATTTCCTTGAAGAAAAGTGGCGAGAATTGCAGATATCTTTGAAGAGAGGGGGCGGCTGCTGAGTTTTCTTAGAACCCTGGGTTTTATTTGCTCTTAAAAATCTGAAGTGAGATGGAAAGACATGTGTGTGCTGATGGTGTGTGTAAAAACATGTAAGTGTGTGAGTGTGTGTAACGTGTGTGTGTGTGTGATTAATTAGGGATAATTAGGGGCTAATTAGCTCAATCAAATAAATAATAAGCAATTTACATGCTAATTAAAACACAAATTCTACATTAAATTACTAGCATCCCTAAATTTGAGATGAAATGCACATGCCTTAAACTTTAAAAGTTTAAAAAAAATCTTAAAATCACCTAATAAATTAAATTAGGATTTAAAAAACTAAAGCTTAATAAATCATTTAAAATGCCTCATTCTTAACTTAAAATAAAATACCACATTTTAAAATTGCCAAATTCGTCGCCGGTCTCTGTTCCTCGATCCCACATCGAATAATCGTCTAAAACATGAAACACGAAAAAACATTTAACGTGCCTCACATAAACATAAATAATTTAAAATAATGCAAATTAAATAGGTCAACAGCAACATCCCTACAAATCATATTAAACTTAAATAAATATTTTAACTATTAAATAAATACATGGGTTATACGTGTACTGATTTTGGGATCAACAGCAACATCCCTACATCATTTCCAATGAGTAGAATGTTATCAACATAGAGCACATGGAATGTCACAGCACTCCCACTGACCTTCTTATATACAAAGGGTTCCTCATGATTTTTAGTAAAACCAAACTCTTTGATTGTACTATCGAATCTGAGGTTCTAACTCCTAGATGCCTGCTTTAGACCATAAATAAATCTTTGAAGTTTCCATACCATATGCTAACTTCCGACAAATGTAAACCCTTCAGGTTGAGACATGTAAATCTATTCCTTAATATCCCAATTAAGAAAGGCTGACTTGACATCCATATGCCATATCTCATAGTCATACCATGCAGCTATGACCAGCAATATCCTTATGGACTTGAACATTGCAACTGGAGAAAAGGTTTCCTCAAAGACAACTCCTTGTCTTTGAGTATATCCTTTTGCCACCAATCACGTCTTGAAGGTCAATACCTTCTCATCCGCCCCAAGTTTTCTCTTGTAAATCCATTGACACTCTATGGGAACAGTTCCCTCAGGTGGATCCACAAGATTCCACACTTGGCTCGAATGCATGGAATTCATCTCAGATTCCATAGCTTCAAGCCATTTGGATGAATTGGCATCAGATAACGCTTCCTTGAAGGTCCCTGGATCACATCCATGGTTAGGCTCATCATGGCCATCTTCAAGAAGCATACCATACCTCATAGGTGGTATCGAGACTCTCTTGGATCTTCTAGGAGCTTGTATCTCTTCTCTTGGCTCTTCGGGTGTGGTTTCTACAATTATGGGTGTCTCTGGAACCTCTTAGAGTTCTATCATCTTCCTTTTTCTATCCAATAGAAATTTTTTTCTAAAAAGGTTGCATTCTACAAACAAACACCTTTGTTCTTGGGGATGATAGAAATAATATCCAACTGAATTCCTTGAATAACCCACAAAGTAACATAAAATGGATCGACTATCCAATTTATCTCCCACTACCTGTTTCACATAAGTAGGGCATCCCCATATTCTAAGATAAGAATATTTGGGAGGCTTACCCATCTATATCTCATATGGCGTCTTATCAACTGCCTTTGAATGGACAATGTTCAACAATAGTGCCGCTGTCTCAAGCGCATATCCCCAAAAGGATGGCGGCAACTCCGCGAACCCCATCATAGACCGAACCATGTCCATCAAAGTCCGGTAACGACGCTTCGAAACACCATTCAACTGTGATGTAGCAGTCGGAGTCCACTGCGAGAGAATCCCATTCTCGGTAAGATACTCTTGGAACTCGGCACTCAAATACACACCACCTCGATCAGATAGAAGTGTCTTGATGCTTCGTCCCAACTGTTTCTCTACTTCATTTCTGAATTCTTTGAACCTTTCAAAGGCCTCAGACTTGTATTTCATCAAATACACATACCCATACCTCGAAAAGTCGTCGGTAAAGGTGATGAAGTAGTAATGTCTATGCTTAGTGGTGATGCTAAGCAGACCGCACATATCGGTATGGATCAAATCCAATAATCCTTTGGCTCGCTCAACATGGCCCTTAAAAGGAATTTTTGTCATCTTTCCTTTCAGACAGGATTCACAAGTTGTGAGAGAATTAATATCAGATTAATCAAACATGCCTACTCCCACTAGCTTGTTCATCCTTCTTAGGGAAATATGTCCTAATCGAGCATGCCATAATTGTGTGGAATTTATAATATCTTGTTTTCGTTTTTTTGTTGTTATTACTTGGTCATTGTTTAGTGGAATATCTTTCAATTTTAAGTTGTAGAGATCGTTTTCAACTTCTCCAGTACCAATTAAACATTCATTCTTGTTAATGTTGCAAACACCTTTGTTAAATAAACAAGAATATCCATCTTTATCAAGCATAAAAATGGAAACAATGTTTTTAACCAAATCTAGTACAAACAAAACATCTCTTAAAATTAACTTAAAATCATTGTTCAAAAGCAAGTAAACATCTCCAATAGCCTTGACAGCAACTCTTGTCCCATTGCCATCCTCATAAAGTTCTCACCTTCCCTTAGTCTCCTACTTCTTCCTATCACGTGCAAATCATTACAGAGATGTGAGCCACATCTGGTATCCAATACCCAAGAAGTAGAGTTAATTGAAATGTTTACTTTAATATAGAACATACCGTTTCCAGAACCCTTTTGGGCCAGATATTCTTTGTAGTTACGCCTCCAATGTCCAGGCATCTTGTAGTGATGACAGATATCAGCAGTCTTGTCAGCCTTCACTGGTATGGCTGCCACAGTGGGACTCGGAGATTGCCTGTTCAAGGGCATGTTCTTCTTGGGACGTCGGAAAGAATGCTTCTTTCCCTTCCCAGGTGGACCAGTCTTCGTGCCAGATGAAGAACCTACATAAAGAACCGACTTCTCTTTCTTGATGGTGGCTTCAAACGTAACAAGCATATTCACCAACTCCTCAAGGGTAGGCTCCAGTTCATGTTGAAATACACCGCAAAAGGATCAAATAAGCTAGGCAGTGACAAGAGCAACACGTCGGTGGTCAGCTCCGATGACAATGTAAGATCCATGCCAACAAGCTTATCAACAAGCCCAATCAACTTTAGGCCATGCTCATGGACCAAGGCCCCATCTCGCATGCGTAATGTGATCAGCTCCTTGACGGTCGCATGCCTAAGAGGTCGAGTCTACTCACCAAAGAGCTCCTTGATATGCAAATGAATGTCAGCTGCACTCTTTGCGTTCTCAAAACGCCTCTGCAGCTCATCATTCATAGAAGCCTGCATATAACACTTAGCTCGCAAGTCATGGTTAAACCAATCCTTGTAAGTCTGCAATTCCTCAGGAGTGCAGCTAGTTGGAGCCTCAACAGGGGGCGACTCAGTAAGTGTATACACTATCCTTTCCGAATTCAAGACGATTTTCAGATTTCTTAGCCAATTGAGGTAATTAGGTCCGGTTAATACGTGTTTGTCGAGTATTGCAGATAGCGGATTGCGAATCAAAAACATTGTCAAAAATATACTGATAAGTAAAACAGATAAATTTCAATGACTATTTTAAAATATTTAGTAATATATAAAGTATGAAATTTTACTTCATAAATTTTCGCTCCCACTGTTTTGACATTTTTCACTACCCTCTAGTGAAAACATGAAACTCCTTTCCTTAGTAGGTACGTAAGGTCCAAGTAGCAAATTATGATCCCGAATAATATCAGCCAATCATAATCCTAAAAGGTAGTTTCCAATTGCATCTCCATGCAACCCTTTACGTAAAATTTTCGTATCACGTTTGACTAGGACACAATAATATGACGTCGTTCATCTTTACGTGTCAAGCCTTACCCATCGATGTTTAATCTTAATGGACGGTCGCCATGAGTTTCTTCAATAATATGGGCCGAAATCATGGGAGTTCCACGTAGTTCACATCACCATGTCAATGGATGTCACAGCTTTCCGGTGTCCAGGGCCCCCCAATAATATGAGCCGAGCCCCGAGCACGGGTAGCGTTCATCATGCACCCATTGTCAATGGAGGACATGAAAATTATAAACATCTTTATAATTCTCCTTTTCGGGCTTGATATTAATTTTGAATCTTATTCAAAATGATGGTTTTTAATTTTGAAATGTATCATCATTAATTTTGTTTAAAATCTCGTCATGTTTGATCATATGTTTTTCGGATTCATGCAACTTTGTTATTATCATAATAATAACGCACATACTCATTATTTATAAAATATCATGCATATATTATAAATAGTAAACAAAACAAGGATAATCAATCGCCCAAAACTGATGGTCCGTGTGAGCTAAGCATGAGCCTAGGTCCAATCCTAGGGAAATGCATGGGATGCAAATGCAACTTTTACATAAGCTTCTAATATTTACATGTCTTCGATCTTCAAAATCATTAAGGCTACCATCTTCCAATCTTGATCTTCTACTATACTAATATTTACAAATAAATATCCATGACAAATAGGGATACATCTCATGGGCTGGGAACGGGCTATAAAGCAAGCCCACTTATAAATTGATAATTATTACAATCATTCAACACAAAATATCCTAGCATACACCTAGCAAATTGGGCTTGGGCTTTTGATCATCCTTCATGCATAATATCATACACCATCAATTCATTATCACAATAATCAATTGATCTAATATTATATATCTTGATCCAATCACTAACCGCCACGATTATAAACTAAATCAACAAAGTATACAAACTTCTTTGTCTAGTTTATAATTAATTTAATTATAACCGAATTTCTTGTAAATCACAATTTACTATAAATAATTAAAGTCCAACTTCAATTATTTATTTTATGAGAAAATATGTACAATTTTTGTAAATTTAAATTAAGGGCCCAAAAAGACATTTTTCACCAAAAATATTTTAGCTCATTTAAATTCATAAATTGTGTTAGCCATCTAATGGTCCAACAACTTCAAGGCCCATGACACTTTGATATTCCAAAACACTTTTGCAAACCATAGTCGTCATCGCCGTCGCCAGAGCTCCGTCGCCGGATTCCGGCCAACATGCAAATTTTTTTTCTAAATTTTAAAAGGAAGGTTTTTTTCAGGCAGCCCCTCGAGTAGCCCAAGCACCCGAAATTGGCAGCAACTTGCTGCCCAAAATACCCCCAAAAACCGGCCTTGGATTTGTTGTTTTGAGTGTCTCATGCGGTTAGAAATTGATCTCAATATGATATCATGTATATGCTACACAAAATAGTAACCATAGCTCATGATACCACTTGAAATGGGATCGGTTAAGGTGCCTTCTTGCGCAACGGAAGTTTCATAATATTTTTTATAACAGAAAATCGAGCACCCTAAACTATAGTGTGTAGCCAATGCAATAAAACACAAAATGACATTCATAGGGTGTTTTAAGATTTTACCTTTCAATCTTAAAAGAATGATGATGGCTCCAACTAAGTTGTAAACAACTTAGCTCTTCAATGGCAAGACAAATCTTCAAGCTTCCAATGAGCACTCCTTAATCAAAAATTAAGCTCACCACCAACAACGAAGATCCACATTACAATTGCACTAGAAAATGTAAGGAATTTTTATTTGAGAAGACTAAACTTTCCTCAACAAATTGTAGAAGCAAAATTGAAGGGAATAAAGCTCAAAATTTCGGCCAAGAGAAGAGGAGAGAAGGGAGGAGGAGTTTTCTTGGTTGTGGAAAAAGTTGAAGTAAAGTTGCATGCCATGCCATTAACTCAAAAGTTGCCACCAACCCTTCACCTTCCAAGCATGCAATTTGTTTGAGCTTGTAACAATTACAAGGCTCATGGACTTTAATTTAAATATTTCAAACATATTTAAGACCATTTAAACCTTACTTGATTTTACTCAAGCCCACTAGTTGAATAATTATTTATAATTGGGCTGTACAAGGCCCAATGTTATTTAATTAATTCAACACTTGAATTAATTTAATTATTTGGACTCTACTAGGTCCACTAGTGTTTAATTAATTCAAAACTTGAATTAATTTAATTTAGTCCATAATAATGTTTATGAAAATCACAATTTTCAAATACATTATTTATTTGGCCAACTTTTAATTTAGTACACTTCCACAAATTAAAAGTTACATTCCCCTTATAGAAGTCATACTTCTAATTTTTCATGTGCCTACAAACTTCTTTATAAGTTGTTCAACACATTGAACTATTTTACTTCTCAACGGGACCTTGAAATTTAGCACTTGTGTGGCTCTCAATGGTTCATTAATACAACTAGCCGTGGGTTCACATCTTAATGTGATTCGGGACTAAACATGTCCTTATATGAGCATACCCCAATTGCTCTATTCTTAATTATCAACTCCTTTATTATAAAAACGTCAAAACTCAAGTCTGATAGTACCCAACCAATCATGTTAAACGCCTAGCAGCATCGCTTGCATGATTTCCTAGGTTTCAAATGATAGTGCCTGCAAAATCCGTTCAATCATGGTTAGCGTACAGTACGATCCCTTCATCTCATATATCTCGACCGATTCGACAACTATTGGTATATCGAAAGCTATCAAAGAATCGATACTATGTTTCATGTCGTAGTTGCATCGAGGTTGTAATCTAAGAAACCCCTTTCTTAATTACCAACATACTATGATTAGAGATTTCAAACTACATACACATAGGATATCCATACCCGAAGGTAAGCGGTGAATCCCCGACTACAATGCATCGACTCCTATATGTTTCGATAGAACACTCAACCTTGCCACCTGATGACCCCTAAAGTATCGGTAAACAAGTCAAAGTGCAATGCTATCACATAGAGTCTCAATGTTGTCCCGGGTCATAAGGACTAATGGTGTACAACCATAAACTAGAACGTTTCCACTCGATAAGTGAGAATCACTTTGAAGTTCTTTATGGAGGGCTGTTCAGTGAACTCTACAAGGAGCACCTATCTGCATGTTCGGACATCTCAATGTCCCCTACCAATGAAACATGGTACTCACATCGCAGATACTAGTCTCGAACTCGAGCGGCCTAGATCCTTCTTAGCGGCTGCTGAATTGACTAGGAACTGTTTAGAATATACAGTTTTGCAAATATGAGTTTTATGATACTCATCATATGAGCATCTCATATTCTTTCTGCTATTTGTATATTCAAAGACTTTATCTATGCAACTAGCATGGGTATACAGATAAACATGTGCCAAAACAATAATTTAAAATATTATTAAAATAAATATTGTTTATACATAGAGTTTCAACATGAACCCTTGGCCAACACTTGGCTCGACGGACACCTACTCTAACAGCATATACACTTACTAAGTCGCCCCCTGTTGAGGTTCCGACTAGCTGCACTCCTGAGGAATTGTAGACTTACAAGGATTGGTGTGACCATGACTTGCGAGATAAGTGTTATATGCAGGCTTCTATGAATGATGAGCTGCATAGGCGTTTTGATTATGCAAATAATGCTGCTGACATTCATATGCATTTCAAAGAGCTCTTTGGTGAGCAAACACGACCTTTTAGGCATGCGGCCGTCAAGGAGCTAATCAGTTTACGCATGCAAAATTGGGCTTCGGTCCATGAGCATGGCCTAGAGTTGATTGGGCTTGTGGACAAGCTCATTGGAATGGATCTTGTGTTGCCATCGGAGTTGACCACTGACATGTTACTCTTGTCATTGTCTAGCTAATTTGATCATTTTGTAGTGAAGTTCAACATGAACAAGCTAGATCCTACCCTGAGGAGTTGGTGAATATGCTAGTTACATTTGAGTCCACCATCAAGAAAGAGAAGTCGGTTCTTTATGTGTGTTCGTCATCTGGTATAAATATTGGTCCACATAGGAGGGAAGAAGGCATTCTTTCCAACGTCCCAAGAAAAACGTGGCCTGAAGAGGGAATCTCCGAGTCCCGCTGTGGCAGCCATACTAGTTAAGTTTGACAAGACTGTTGATGAATGTCATCACTGCAAGAAGCCTAGATATTGAAGACGTAACTGCAGAGAATATCTTGCCCAGAAAGCTTCTGAAAATTTTATGTTCTACATTGAAGTAGACATTTCAATTTACTCTACTTCTTGGGTATTAGATACCGATATGGCTCAAATCTCTGTAATGATTTACATGTGATGGGAAGAAGTAAGAGACTTAGGGAATGCGAGACCTTCTTGAGGATGGGCAATGGAGCAAGAGTTGTTGCCAAGACCGTAGGAGATGTTTACTTATTATTGAACAATGATTTTAAGTTAATTTTGATAGATGTTTTGTTTGTACCTGAGTTGGTGAAAAAAATTGTTACAATTTCTATGCTTGATAAGGAGTTGACTTTGAGGAAACCTTTTTCTCCAGTTCCAATGTTCAAGTCTATAAGGATATTGCTAGCCATAGCTGCATGGTACGACTATGAGATATGGCAGATTAATGTGAAGACAGTCTTTCTTACTGGGGATATTAAGGAAGAGATTAACATGTCTCAATTTTAAGGGTTTACATCTATTGGAAGTGAGCATATGATATGCAAAGTTCAAAGATCTATTTATGGTCTAAAGAAGGCATCTAGGAGTTGGAACCTCAGATTTGATAGTACAATCAAAGAGTTTGGTTTTACTAAGTATCCTAAGGAACCCTATGTGTATAAGAAGGTCAGTGTGAGTGCTGTCACATTCCTGGTACTTTATGTTGATGACATTCTATTCATTGGGAATGATGTAGGGATGTTGCAATCAACTAAAATATGGTTAGCGAGTAAGTTTTTGATGCAGGACTTGGGTGAAGCATCTTTTGTATTAGGGATGCAAATCTATAGAGATAGATCAAGAAAATTGTTTGGTCTCACCTTGTCCACATACATTGATACCATCGTTAAGCAGTTCTCGATGGATGAGTCTAAGAGAGGACATCTACCAATGTGTCATGGCGTGTCCCTATCCAAGTCTATGTCTCCCAAGACTGATGCGGAGATAGCGGAGATGACAAGCATTCTTTATGCATCTGCAATTGGCAGTATCATGTATGAGATGATATCTACACGTCTTGACGTGGATTTTACACTAAGTGTAGTGATTAGATATCAATCGAACCCTGGTCCTCCACACTGGAAAGCCGTGAAAGACATCCTCAAGTATTTGAGAAGGACCAATAAATTGTTCTTGGTTTATGGGTCTGGAGAACTTAAATTAGAAAGCTATACCGACTCTAGCTTCTAAAGCGATATCGATGACTCAATGTCAACCTTTGGGTTCGTATTCATGCTCAATGGTGCTGCTGTCTCTTGGAAGAGTTCCAAGCAATACATTGATGCATCAATTGCATCAAAGGAGGCTGTTTTGTTAAGGAATTTCATCCAAGAGTTTGGCGTCATTCCGATTGGAGATGCTCCAGTCCCGGTGTTTTGTGATAACACGGGAGCCATTGCTCAGGAGAAGGAGCCAAGGTCTCATCAGAAATCCAAATATGTATTTTGAAAGTATCACATCATCTGAGAGATTGTGGAAAGAGGAGAAGTGTCGATTGACAAAGTCGACTCTGTAGATAATGTTGTTGATCCACTAACTAAGCCTTTACCTGGACCATTATTCGAGAAGCATCTCGAATCGATGTGTTTGAAGTATATCGGTAGTTGGCTCTAGTGCAAGTGGGAGATTGTTAGAGTAGGTGCACGTCGAGCCAAGATTTGGCCGAAGATTCACATTGAAACTCAATGTATAAAAAATCTTTATTTTAATAATATGTGAAATTATTGTTTTGGCACTTGTTTATCTGTATACCCATGCTTGTTGCATAGATAAAGTCCTTGATATGCAAATAGTAGAAAGAATATGATATGCTCATATGATGAGTGTCAAGAAACTCATATTTGGAATACTGTGTATTCTATATAGTTCATAGTCGATTCAGCCGACGCGAAAAAGGATAAAGACCGCTTGAGTTTGGGACTAGTATCTGCGATGTGAGTACCATGTTTCATTGGTAGGGGACTTTGTGATGTCCGAGCATGCAGATAGATACTCCTTATAGAGTGCAATGAACAACCCTCTATAAAGGACTTTTCAAATAGTTCTCACTTCCGTTGAGCATTTTGGGCATCCATAATCGATCGCCTTTCACAAGGTGCCCAGAACACGATCACTACAAAAAAAAGGCAAAATACAACGGTTAAAACCGTTGTCGTAAGTCAAATAAAACCGTTGTTAAAGTCCATGTGGTTAAAGGGTGCGCTCCAAGACAACGGTGAAAAACCGTTGTCGTAGACGTCAAAGACGACAGTGAAAAACCGTTGTCGTAGATTTTGTAAAACCGTTGTTAAAGGTCCTGTGTTTAATTGGTGCGCTCAAAGACAATGGTGAAAAACCGTTGTTGTAGATGTCTAAAGACGACGGTGAAAAACCGTTGTCGTAGCATTCAAAAATCGTTGTTAAACTAAATTTTGCGACAATTTTTCTAAAATAAACCATCGCTATGAGCGACGGTTTTTTAAATGATTTCCGTCGCAAACTAGCGATGGTTAATTTTCCATCGCTAATTAGCGACGAAAATCATATTATACACTGCCGCTAATTAGCGACGGTTTTTCATATGATGTCTGTCGCTATATTTTACCGTAAAATAAAAAAATTTTACTGTTATAATTTAATAAACCTAACAAAAAAACTTTACAATCTTACTAAATTAATAATATTTACAATCTTACACTTAGAATTGAAAATAGTTGAAGAGAGAAGAATTTTTTGTGGGAAGAAATGACTAAGAATGCGGATATTTATAGGCAATTTTGCTATTAACGACGTTTTTTGAATAAACTGTCCCTACAAGCGACGGATATAGGTTCAGCAAAAACGACGGTTTTATAAATAACCGTCTCCAATTTTAAATTAGCGATGGTTGTTTCATCGCAAATTCAAAATTACGACTGTTTTATTGAAACAATCGCTAAATGAAGTGACAGGTTTTTTTAAAACGTCACGAATTTAACAATGCGACGGTTTTATAGACCGTCGCTAATTTAAATTCGCGACATTTATTTAGAAAACCGTCGTTACATATAGCGACGGTTTTTTTAAAATCGTCGCAGATTTTTAATTAGCGACGGTTTTTCTTAAACCGTCGCTAAAGTAATATCAACCAATTTTTTTAAAAAAAATTAGAAACTACGACAAAGTTTTTCAAAAATCGTTGTCGTTAACCAAATAAAACACTAAAAAATGACAACGTTTTAAAAAAACCGTTGTCGTAGTTAAAAAATCATCCCAACAGAATCTTATATAGACAACGGTTTTTGAAAAAACGTTGTTGTAGCCCAAAAAAATCATCCGAAAGATAACGATTTTTGAAAACCGTTGTTGTACCCTAAAAAAAACACTCATAGACAAGAGTTGTTAAAACCGTTGTTGTAGCCCCAAAAAAAAAGCTCTTAGGATACGACAACGGTTTTTGTTAAAACCGTTGTTAAAAGAAAAAACACAACGGTTTTAAGGAAAACCGTTGTCGTATGAGTGTTGTTGATTTGTTTTTTTCTTGTAGTGGATCCTTCAACTTTGAATCAATTTTATTGCTGACAGAAATTTCTTGGGCTGAAAAACCAGGCGATTTACCCAGAGAGGAAATTCAAGAAATCTATGCCAACAGCACTATCTCCGATGACGGTAAAATCATATCAACTATCAACAATCAGATGCTTCCCATGGATGAAGACTCTTTTAGCACCATCTTTCAGCTCCCTCTGAAGGTTTATCCTTCTCTGAGATAAAACTTGCTGATATTGAGGAAATGCAGACTGATATATATTGATGGAAAGAAGATAAAGGTATCTGATCCCAAGAAAGAACTGAAGCCAGAGATACAGTTGCTGTCTGACATAGTTGCCAAGGGTGTTCTCGCCAAGGCAGGCTCATTTGCTACCATCACCCTTGAAAAATTATAGGTTATGACAGCAATCATGAATGGCAGGAGACTGAACTGGTCGAAAATCATCTTCAACATACTGAAAAATATGGTTCATTATTCCAAACAGTCCAATGGTTTTGCTATGCCACTCAGCTACCTACTGAAGAAATCTGGTTTGGTGGATGAATCAGCTAATAAGTCATCCAAATTCGAGGTCTTTAATTCCAATAATGTCAAGTAACCAAAGACAAAACTGGACATCTCTCCTGAGCTGTTTATCAACATCAAGAAGGAGATTGGGATGCTGGTAGCTCCCAAATCAATCAGTTAGGCCAGAACAAAGGATTTGGCGAAGACAAAGACAATCAAAAGGAAATTGATTGTCAGCAAAACTGAATCGGAGAAAACTCCATCTCCAAAAATTGTTACGAAGCCAAGGTCCCAGAAGACCAAGCCAGCTATAGTTGAAGATATTTCAACTGATCTCCTTATGACATCTGGAGCTGAACCACCGCTAGCTGCTATACCAATTCGAGCAGTTCCAGTTTCATCATCAGCTGAAGAACCTCAGCAAACGAAGCCAAATGCTTCTCCAAAGAAGATTAAAACCGAATCTGGTGAAAAACTGACATTGGTTGGACTTCGCGCACCACCCATCATTGTTTACAGACCAACAGTTCTACCAATTGCTTGACCTAACGGTGTGGTAATTCGAGAAAATGTGGATGCCACCACCTCAGCTCTAAGAATTTCTCACACCATAACTGATCCAAAAGGTAAAGGCAAGTTGATTGAAGTGCCCAGACCTACCAAACCCGATTCAAACTCACATCAATCTTTTCTGGAATGAAATAAATGAGTTTTCTGAATTGACTTTGGAAGCTTATGATGAATGGGTAAAATATAGGATTGAATTGTTTTCTAGGCGTTTGAGGAAGACATCAGTTTTAAACAAGTTCATCGCCCTGGACACAATAGTCTTGAAGATAGTTAAAGTTGTCACAATCGCTCAAGCAATGGAGAGAAGAACTTATTTTTTTGATCTGATGCGGGTGAAAAAGATAGCTGAAGTAGCAGCTCAGCTGAGAAAGAATTAAGATCTGATGAGTCCAACTACCTACAATGACAGAGTAGTTTTTCAACAGTTGGACTCTGATCTCTTATCGTTACAAACAAGGATCGAAGCTTTGGAATTAAATCAACAACTGTACATACCAGTTAATTCCCTGAGCCCAACATCAGCAGAGCAGGCTGAAACATCTATAGCTCAGCCAGAGCCATCCAAGAAACCAGTTTCTGAACAAATTTCTGAGCAAGTGATTGTTCCTACTTCTCGGGATGCTCAACCATCATATTCTTCTGCTCCCACAAAATCTCCTTCAGTTAGTCTTCAGCTGTATACATATGCTGAGTTGTCACTGGCAAATGTCAACGAAGAGATACAATCAGTAGCCATTGACATCTAGCTGAATCTAATAACTGATCAGTCAGTTGAAGACAAGAGCACAACAGAACAACCAGCCTCAGATGCTGTGTTGCAAGAAGCTGAAGAACCAGTTCATTTGGCTGCCACGACTGAACAATAGAATCAAGCTGAAATGGCTTAGTTGGACTCAGACCAAATATAAGATGTGCGAGTGCCTACTGAAGAGCCAACCAGCTCAATTGCTGCTCAAAATTTTACCTCTACACAAGACACTCATCAGAAATCAGTTGAAGAAATTATTGCTGAACTAGCTCAAGCTGAGACTGAAGCACCACAGTTGGCCCTGGTTATTTTCAATGAAGAAGACAAGGACGAAGATCCAGATACACCTTAAACCCTGTCTCCTGAGATGCCTATGGATGCTAACATTATGATTGAAGAAATCCAGTTTAGTTTGCACAATATAATTTCAAATGTTTCTGATATGAAGTCAACCCAACTGTTGCATACGTTAAAGATTGATTCTATGAAGGAGAGTAATATGAAGAGCCTTCAGCAGGTTACTAAAGATATTACTTCCTTATTTCTTCTTGTAGATCAGTCGAAGAAGGACAGAGTGACAGTACCAACTCTTTTCCAAAATCAAGACATGCTTATCAATTGGATTGATTTCATACAAACAAGCATGACAAAGAGAATGTATTTGACGCAGGAACAAATGTTAAATGCTATATCCCATGTCACTTCAGAAGTCCGTATATTATCCAATTGAGTTGGTGATGTTGACAAAAAAGAGGAAGAACAGCAGCAGCAGCAATCAAATAATAGACCAAATCAACAATCTGATCATGAACTGGCTGATAAAAGAGCTAAAAAATAAAGATCAGTCAGAAGACAGTGTCTATTCGTTTATTCTTTGATTTGGCAGAGTATCACTTAAAAGACATTCTTTAATTCTTTTATTTAATTCTCTCATTCTTTGTACAAATCTGTACAGTGAAAGATTATTTGCAAATGAAAGATTATTTTATCTACAAGGTTCAGCTCATATCAGTTCTTGAATTCTAAGTTTTTTCAAACACCAAAAATGGGAAAATTGTTGGAATCAGAATTTCAGATTTAAATAAATTGAGCGTTTGAAGATTACAGAACTGATCAACTCGGCTGAATGTAACTAAACTGAAATGACTTGAACTAAAGTTGTAGAACCCGAAAAATCAGATTACGTATAAGCCATGCATAATTGCTATTATTTAAATTTAAAATGAATTTTTATAAATATATGAAGGTTTTAATTCATTTTTATAAATGTTAAGTCATGATTATTTTTTTTAAAGGTAGATATTTAGTTTTATCTTTTCAGGATAAATACGCGAGGTCGGACCGGACTTTGGAGATTAGAATTAAGATTAATAATAAGAAAAGTATTTCTAAATTTAATTTAAGTTAAGGAATAATTTAATTTAAAGAAATAGAATGTTTTAGGATTTATTAAATTAATTAGAGTTAAGTTATTAAATAAGTTCTTTAGGTTAATATTTAATCAAAGCTTAAATTAAAAAGTGTAAACAATTGATGATGAATTAATCTAGGCATAATATATATTCAAGAAAATAAACATAGTATTTAAATACTTAAATTTGAATCCATGCAAGACCATGCAAGAAATTATTATAAATTAATGTGTTAATTCACTAAAATGTTTAGTAGGTATTTAAAAACCTTAAACAATTAAAATGCAAAATTTTTAGGAATTCGGTCAATCCTTTAAACAAATTCAAATGTGTAGTAAACTCCATTCAAGTCACTCCTAAATGATTTTTTATATTCATTTCCCCTTTTAAGTCACCAATTATGAGTAATTCAAAAACAATAATTAACCTTAATTCTTCCTCAACTCATTACCTAGCAAATCAACGTGTACCTGCAGCAAGAATAAAAGAATAAGATGAAAGAGTCTTTGGCTACAAGGGGTGAAAGAAATAATTTAAATCTCATTCAACTTCTTGACTTGTAACCTCCATCTAAATGCACTTCAATACCCATTTATCACCTCTTGAACCTTCATCTTCATTATCTACATTTCCTACACACCCTTACCTTCGAAATTAGCAGAGAACCAGCAGCTAATAATCGTGAATACAGCAGCAGAAACAAAGAAAAAAATCCAACTCCGCTCCGCCGCACCGTATTCGTCGTATTGGTTTGTTTTCTTCAAAACAATTTCCAAGCATGTATATATTGTTTCTTTTCTCTTCAATCAAGTCATATAGATATCTTAAACAAATATATGTTCAAGATTCATGAGCTAAAACAAAACACAACAGCAACTTTGCAAGAAAACCTGTACAAGGCACTCACGACTTTTGATTTTTACTTCACGGGTTGGATGTTTTTGTTGATTACAGGTAGTTGTTCGATTCCAGGCACTCAAGGCTACTTCTAGGCAAGATTTAGAGTATGTTAGGGTGTTATTGGTTCATTGGTTTGAGTCCATACAATTCGAATAAAGGCATGACAACAACTATTTTCCATTAGCTACAGAATTTGGTTCAAGATTCTGTCATGTGGGTGTTTAGGGTGGGTGCTCGAATCCTGGCTGTCCTAGGGGCTGTAGCCATGGTTAGAACCCTTCCTTATCATGTCTAGGACGTGACCAAGTCAGTCTTTCCATGCTTGGTTCACGGTTCATCAGAAAATTTTTACAGCAACATAGAAGGTGTCCCACGGTTTTCAAATTCTGATTTTGTGTGAGTGAGTTTCAGTTGTTGGGTGGTTGGATGGATTGTGGTTGGCTTGTAGCCCATAACCATGGTTCATACAACACCCCATCATGTCTAGATCGAGCCATGGTCAATCAAATTGCCAATGGAACGACACAAGACAGTAAAACAATTCAATACATCACACTACACAGAAAGTGGCGTTCTCGGTTTGGAGCTGTGATTGTCCTAGGTGTTTGCTTGGGTTGTGGTTGGATTTTAGCCCTTAGACATGGTCCAAGCCATGCCTTAGGATGTTGGTAAGAGTCTTTGGTTGGTGGGTTAAACCAATGGTCATTAATTTCAGAGTTTACACCACATACACACAAGTTGCTACGGTTGTATTTCTGACAGCAAGTTGAGTTTTGGTTCAGAGGTCTTGTTTGAGTTCTTGGTTGGCTTTTAGCCTATGACCTTGGACTGGACAATACCTTAATGAGTTAGAAAAGTCATGTTTTTGGCCATTTGTAATTCGGTTGAGTTTAGAGGTCGTACGCGAATTTACGGTGCAATGTGCCAAAATGACTCTCGAAAGAGTGTTTTATGTTTTTGGATTCCATTCACTAATTTTCGTGTACAGCTATCATCATGAATATTTTTCAGTATGTTAGGGGTATTTTAATCATGGTTAAACGTTGGTTTAATGTTGGTTCAGGTTGGTACGAAGCCATGATTGAAAACCAAGTTGTTGGTCCTAAACGTCTCGTTTTTGGTTCGATTGTTAAGTTTTGTCAAGTTAAGATTATGTGCATGTGTCACATATTAGAATTAGGTTGCAGCAAGCCTGGGAGCGATCCAACTCATCCGGTAAAAACAAGGTTATAATTATATTTCTTGCATAAAAATATAAACTGTTTATTTTTGAGATATATGCGATATGTCTTGTGGCCATCTTACATTTATGGGTTTGGAAGCCGGTATGCGCAACCGAGGACCTTTCCACCGGGTGACTTACGACCGGTTTACGATTATGTATGGGTATGGATATGCAGTCCAAGGGCTGTGGTGATCTATACCGCCCAGTATACTGTGGTTTAGTCTGATCAGGCGTTCATGTTATGTTGTGGGCCACTTGCTTAGAAATATTATTTCTACCAGAAAATTATAATATGATATGACAGAGCTCTATTGAGCAAAGCTTTTACGTATGATTTTCATATATGCACGTAGTTAGAATTATTCATGATACGACTTTCACTGTACGCTTTACGATACCATATTTTTACGTTGCATGCGATTTTATAAAATATTTTTTTGTTATTCAGGATATATACATGTTGAGTCTTTAGACTTACTAGACTTGATTGTTGTAGGTACTGATGAGGTCGAGGCCGAGGGCGGAGACCAGTGAGTTGGCTTGGGTCAGCGGTAGTAGGAACCCGAGGACCTCAAGTTTTAGTTTATGCATTTTCTTATGTTCAAACTCAGTTTTAATACGTTGGATATATTTTGAAGTTGTTGTTTGAAAACAATATTTGCTTCCGCTGTTATTTTAAAGTTAAAATTATTTACATGTTTATTTTATAAATGAGGCAAGATAATTATTTATTTAGAAAAGTTTTAATAATTCCGCTAAAATATGAATACGAAATACGGGCCTGACTTATAATTAAATCGCTAAACAATCAAAGCAACTGAACTGAGTAAAGCTAACTGAAGCTGTGTAGCGAACTGAACTATCAGTTAAGAGTGATCAGTTACACAGTCAGTTCATCGAATCGGCTATAGAGTCAACTGATAAATCAGATTGACACGCCATCAGTTAAAAAGCGTAGCCAACAACCGAAAATTTGTACAAGAGCAGGCTGCAACTTGTAGTGGGAGCACAGCATATCAGAATGCCATAATGTATGATTGTCAGAATAAAGATGACGTGTCTACTTAGGACAAATCAATGGAAAAATTTGACATTTAAACGCATTCAATATTATCGTTGGGAGCAAAGCCTTTAAATAGCCGAGAAGATCAGTTGAGAAGAAGTGAGTGACAGTTACTGAGTTAGCAAGAACAAAAACAAGCAAATCATTATCAGTTACAAAAAGCTCACGCTTTATCAGATATATTCATAGCTTTCAGGCTATATTTCGAGCACTAGCACAAGCACTTATTGTTACTATATTCGATCTTTTTAGATTAGTTGTGCTTAGAAAAATATATCAGTTTCATACTTACAAAATTTTAAAGATACTAAGAGTTTCAGTTATGCAGTATTTAAGACCAAACTGAAGTGGGTTATTATAGGTTTTGTAATTAATCAAAGTCTTTTAATGAAAATCATATCCTTGAGATATAAGAAGACGTAGGACCATTTGAAGTCTCCGAACATCCATAAATCTTTGTGTTCTTAATTTCTCAAGTATTCAATCTGACTTTCAGTTTATTTCCACACTTTAAGTTAACTTATTGACATTGACAATAAGATTATCGAATTCAGTTTATCACTAAACTGATTCACCCCATCGAAAAGATTTGAAAATCATAAAGTGTTTATCCAACCCCCCTTCTAAACATTTTCACTCACCCAATCGATTCTAACACAATAGTCGATGTTTACTTCTTGCTAAACCATGATATCATTCGGTCTCTTAGAAACTGACATGATCCACTTGTACTTTTGCGATAAAGCTTATATCATGCATAATCCGCGTCTGAATATCCAACTAAATTGAAATATTAATCCTTAGCATACCATAAGCCCACATTTTGTGTGTCTTTCAAATATTTCAATATGCATTTAGCAGCTAACAAATACGAGTTCAGAAATGAGATTTTCACATCCATTTGATATAATTTGAAATTCTTGAAGGATGCATAGGCTTGGAGTATTCTGATTGTTTCCAGTCGAGCAACTAGAGCATATGTCTCGTCGTAATCTATACCTTCCTCTTGTCTGTAACCTTGTACGACTAGCTGTAAGCACTCGGTCTTGCAATGTAATTCCCTGATATTTAATAAAAAACTGAAGAAAATAATTATATTTATGAGTCAAATATCTTACCATCGTCTATAATTAAGCCTAAAATAGAAGAACTTGACGCATTAGACGCATTAGACTTGATGACCTCAACGATATCAGTGTACCCGACTCAATGATTATATTTGTGACTTGCAATATTTTATCCAACTAAGAGCTTCCCTAATACTTGGGCAATCGACGGGTTGGATACTCCAGGTAGAACCCTGAGAAGTTGCAACAACTTCTGCTTGATTGTTTCTATTATGCATTTGTAACCCGTTCTACAAAGATTGGAAAATACCATTGCATCAACATAGCATTTAAGAAGCTCGGCTTAGGGATTGCTCCATCGAATAGGGTATTGCCTCTTAGGAACAATATGTTGATTGAAAGATGAAAGGTGCAAGTATGCTCTTCCTCATTATTTTTTAATTATTCTTTTTATTATATTGATCGCACATCTATGAAAAGTGTTTGTGTTGATGTAACTAATAAATCATAATTTAACGCACTTTAAATTAACGTTTTTATGCTAATCATTACATATTATTTTTAATCAAAGATTTATTTTTATATTTAATGTTTGAATATATATATTTATACAGTTTTCATCATTTTCACTGATTTTAAGTATTAAAGCCTCGTCAATTTTTTGTAGCCAATTTACAAAATTATATACTTAGAGAATAAAAATAAAAATACTATTTATTAATATTATTCTCGATCAAATATCAAATTTATCATTAACTACTTATTTATCACAAATAAAATGACGTTTTGTTTTGAACAAAAGAATATTTTGAACGCCCAAAAACCAAACTATTTCTTTTTTTATTTAAATATCCTTACAGTCTTCATTGATCCCTCACGCTGATCAAGAATATTTCATAATTATATCCTTACAGTCTTCACTGATTTCCAATTTTATTTTTTCAGTTTTTCGTGCGTACGTGTAACCCTAAAGTTTTAGGATTTGTTCCTCCCCTTAGCTGAATGTTAAGTGTTAACTGAAAGCGCATGTGAGTGTTACGTGACTTGTTTATTGCCCCAAATTGATTCATCGCCATCTAGAACTGTCAAAATAGCCTAAGTCCGCCAAGTCAGTCTCCCCTGTTATATAAAATAGGAGAGCTTGGTTGATGAAAAATCAACCTATTTGGAAGCAGGACAAACGGGTTGAGCCCGCTTGTACTGTGGTCTGGACGGCCTGGTCTTCCAGATTAGGGTTTTATTTGTTTAGGTAGTTTATTTATTTAGGTCTGAATATTTATTTTCATACAACACAAAATAAAGAAACATACAAATCATAACTTTTATCTTATTTGTTTATATGTTCCTGAAATAATTGATGAAAATGAAGATAAAGACAAAGAGGGAAGAGATTTAACCAAATATGATAGAATTTAATGATTGATGAATATTGAATTGAAATGATCATAAATTAGTTTAGTTTTTTCGAATTGTGTTTTTCGCACTCTTAATTTCTTATTCTAATGCTATTAAATATTCTCTTGAACTATTTAATTAATATTTTTTTCCTTATGTTTTTTAGTTAATACATATAGACGGATCTGTAACGCCTTAAAGTAAATATAATTTTTTTTAATTTAGTAATATTAGATTAATAAATAATTAACAATGTTAAAATAACAAAATATTTCATATACTAGTCATATGAAGTTCAAATGATTTGAAATTTGGAAATGATGTAGAAAACTCAAAAATACAGTAGTTTCGTGTTTTAAGTTTTGACAAATTTTATCATTTTACTGGTTCGGACGGATTTATCGAAGTTAGATAAGTTAAATATTATATTTATAAAAAAATTAAAATAAAATAATAAAAGGTTAATCGGTTTGAAGATATACTAGCAAAGAGATAGAAACAAAGAGAATAAAACACTTTCGATTTTCTTTTTGACTTTGCCACTTATTGGTTTATCTAATTGATGAACCGATTTTAGTTCTAAAATTGTTGACACAAGATCTAAAATTGGAAATATAAATTTTATCTTTTTGGTGATGCTTGAAATTCATAAATTTTTTAAAAAAATCTGTTAGATTGTTAAATCATACTAAAATTGAAGATTGTTGGATAATGTATGCTTTTAGCGAGGAATAGAGAATTGTAGTTGAGTTATCTGAAATTATTTCCAATTTATTATAACAAAGAATTTTAATTGTTTAATTGAAATTGAGATGTTGGTTGTTGGTTGTTATTAATCAGTTTTAATGTTCACATTCTACTAAATAAATGCTATCTTTTGGAACATAGTTTTTGTAGTTTAACAGATTTTTTATATAACATTTTATTCGAAATTAATTGTTTATAGTGAATTTTATGTTAGTAATATACCGGAATATTAATTGTTGAACGACGAAGATTTATAATCATATGTTTATATTTTTTTTTGAGTTCATTGTTGTTGAAAGATTTGATGTTGTATATTGAGGCTGCTTGATCGTATTGATACGGTGACAATGATTTGATTATTATGATTTAATTATATAAATACATCACAAGCCTCAGAATCAAAGAAATAGTTAGATTATATATATACACTTGATTATCAGGTACATGTTTACGTACGAGAATATGTTGTTATTGTTTAGTAATGATTAATATTATTGCATTGAATTACGGTAAATAATCGAAAATTGGTGATTTGATATTATGTGTTGTTTTTTATTATTGTTCATGTTGTTGGCTACCGGTTATTGGCCAATTATTTTTTATTTTGTCACAGTAGTAGGGGAGCGACACACTGTAGATGTTATTTGTCCCATTATTAGAGGAGCGATGTATTGTTGAAATTTTTTATTGCAATAGCTGGGGATCGAAATTTATTGGTATTGTTGGTCCTGATATCATTCGTTGTCCAGAAACAGTGAAGGGAGTATGTCTGTTATGATTTCAGGTATATCTTATATTGTTAATATAATTATTATGTATTTTGATGATATTTGTTGTATATGCTCATTCTTTGGGGGGCTGTTTCTATTGGATATGTTTCGAGACTAGTACTAGTATAGGATAAAGGTGAAGGGCTAGATGTGTCTAGATAAAGTAGTCATATAGTTTATAGTGGACAGAGACAGTATTGCTTATTTTCGTACTAGAGTGGTGTGTTGTTTAATTATTATATTGTCCCTGATACACTGCTGTAAATAGTGTGTTGTTCTTATATGCCATTATATTATCATGTCATCGAAAGAAATTTTTTATGCTTATCACGTCAAATATTGTATGATTATGTGGCAATATTTGGGGCATCACACTATAGTGATATCAGCGCATATTTTAGATTTGTGGGATGGTTAGGAGTTGGGTTTTTGATGAGCGAGTTGTATGGAGATATTATTTGCGAGTGTATGTGCATTTAACATGTTTTGTGTTTTCTTGATATGAATGATTTTTTTTAGCTGCGTGTTATTTTGTTCGGGGAACATGATGATGATCACTTTATTGTAATTGTTAAATTTTAGGGTTAACAATTTTATTTCTAATGATGGGAGCTAAGGAACAGGTACATCTATGTGAGGAAATGGATGATGTTGACATTGAGTTTGGGAAGATTAATCCTTTGTCACCTCCTCCTATTGGACATGAATCGGCAAAGTATCTTTCGTTACATGGTGAGTAGAGTATGACACAGTTTAGTAGTTATCTTCGACTAAGATTTGATAGCTCTGAGATTTGGGAGCAAGCGAATGAACAGATTGAGATGATAGAAAATATATTAGTGATTGCTCTGTATGCTAGATATGCTTGGTTACAGTTAGATGTGTTTCTATCCCGCTTTCTTGATAATTATTTTTCCATAGCAACCAAACAAATTAAGAGAGAGAATTTGAAGAATTGAAATAGAGTAGTATGTCTATTGCTGAGTATGAGTCTTAGTGTTCTTGTTTGTTGAAATATGTACCACATGTTGCTTTGAATGCCCATGCTAAGATGAGATATTTTTGAGAGGGTTGAAGCTAGAGTTGTTTGATGATGTGAGTCAAACTGTAACGTTCCGAAAATTTGAAGGTTCACGTGAACCACATGTATGCAAGTTATCAAATTTCTTATGTATTTTAATTAAATTATTTTGATGCATTAAATGCATGATTTCGACATGAATATGTGTTTTTATGATCTGGTTCATTAAGATTGCAAGTTATAGGGCTTTTAGCAGTATTTCACGCTCGAACGAGGAACAAAAATCGAAGACAATTAAAGAAAAATATTTTGTTAAATGATTATTTTAATTATTTAATAAATTTAAATTTATATGAAAATTTCGAAAATTGGCCCTTTGCAGTATTTTGACACGTTGAACAGTATTTTGACACGTTAGAAGATTTTTAGCAAAACAAAGGACTTTTGAGGGTTTGGTTAATAGTTTTTAAAACTAATTTAAACGAAATATTTTATGAGTGTGTAATTGGGCTGAATGGGCCTATTTCAATATATGTTGGGCCTAAACTTCTACTTATCCACATTGATTTTAATTATGTCCATTTATGCATTTATATTATAACAAACCCTAATCACTCACTCATTGCGTTCGGCCGTCGCTCCCAAGTCCCAGTAGCAGGTCGTGGCATTTCAGCATCCATTGTGCTCGGTTTTCTAAAAAATTATTTATAGAAACACTTCTCCGTCCCTCCGGTGGCCGTTCTATGCGATCGTATCCAGGTTTTCGAGCGCAAATAAGAAAAGGCACGCCCGATTCTCTTCTTTTTGCATTGATCACATTATAATATGTGTTTTGAAATGTATTTTCATGATATATTGTGGTTATAGTGTTATGCATGGATTTTACTTGAATTCTACACGAAAATACACAATTTTCTTGTCATGTTCTCATGTTTCTTGACTTGTGTTGAAGGGGCTACCATGTCTCGAGGTTTAGGAGTAATTTGATAGTAGATATGTATGAACGTATGTGCTGTTCTTGAGGTCGATGCAAGTTTGAGGGAGAACCGATCAATTCCCGTGATTGTGTCTTGATTTTGGAGAGTTGGGTAGTTCACATGTGTTCAAGGGCATGGGTGTGGGGACCCGGACGCTAATTCATTCCTTAATCGTCTTTAGGAATAATTCAAACAATTATAATAAACAGGGTCTAACTTTTTTTTTTTTAAAAAAAATACAAAGCGGAAACGTAATGTAATTCAATTCAAATTACATATTAAACTTAAACATACAAATCTTGTATTATCTACAAGAATTCAACTAGGTTCAACTATAAATCAGTGCTGAATCCTAAGTTGCTTCGAAGCCCGGATCTCCACGCTATCTAGTCCAGCCTCGTTCTCTTCTTGACCCTGATCCTATCCCACCTGTTGCCATGCACACAAACAAACAAGACAACAACCAGATAACTCCGGTGAGAATTACATTCTCAGTATAAATCATGTATACATGCACTCATAAAAACAATATAAAAGCATATAACAGATATTTCTAACATGTATTCAAATCAGAATATAAATCCATATCAAGAATAAATCATATTCTAAACATGTACCATCATCAGAAACATAATTCATCGTGTACCATATTTAGGAACATAATCAACGTAACTCAATATAAACTGTCAATTTGACTCATGACTCCACATTTAAGACTAGACTCAATCCTAGTCTAGGGATCCCGATTTCCAGAAGTTGGCATTCCCATAACGACCAACAGTAATAGAAAAGACTCCAATTCTATCCACGTAGATAGGGTATCGATCACCAGTAATAGAAGAAGCTCTGATTCTATCCACATCGATATAGTATCGATCACCAGTAATAGAAGAAACTCCGATTCTATCCACATCGATATGATATCGATCATCAGTAATAGAAGAGTTACGATTCGATCCACATCGATACAGTACCGATCACCAGTAATAGAAGAAGCTACAATTCTATCCACATCGATAGCCAAACATCCGGTGACAGACTTTGGCACTATCGCCAATACACGATCTTGTGACATCGTGCAATGTGCCCGTGGCGATCCCACCACTATCAGGCACTTCTGTCACAAGATTACTCGTCTAATACCTGCTGTCTATAAATCAAGGGAACAAGTACATCAATCAAATCAACACAATAAGGTAAAGTATGTGATTTAGGGAAACTCGAGCCAAACATCACTCGAGTTGTGCAATCCCAACTCAACATTAATTTATACCTTTATCTTCTCGGTGTGACAAAGACGCAGTCACGAATTCAACTCTGTCCATACCCAGTCTGATAATGACAATCGAATAGATACAATATCAGTACATAACTCAGTTCAAAACCTGTTCTGATCAATACTCAAATCAAAACATAATCGGATCAATGCCAATCGACATACGATACCACAATACAATCTCAACCCAGACCGACTCTGATCAATATCAATTTACGGATGTTTCGACAGTATAACAATACAGTCTCGATAACCCCGTAAATCCCAACATCTCAGAAATAATACCAGAACTCATAATCAAATACCGGTATAACTCATAATTTCAATGATAATACAAATTTGATATCGAATCTCAGTCAAATCGATTCCGAAAATCATAACAATTACAGAAATAGTCTATTCTTTAATCTGACTCCAATTATACGATGTCTACTGTATCAGAAACACCATATATGATTCCTATTCAATTCTGACAATATCATAATTTCAAATCATATCTAAACGTAACAAAACTTACGTTCTGTAGAAGCCTGCGTCGATAGGAACACAATACTGAAGTCGGATTCAAAATCGGACGGGCGGATCGTTCACAAATCACAAATCTATACGCTAAAAGGCGTAAGGATTTCTTAGAGAAAATCCTCGACTCTTCCTGATAAATTCTGAAGAAGGAAACTTATATATATATCTCATGCATGTAAAGATACGTGTCCCATTCTCCTTGATTTTCAGTCGGTGCTCGGGCGGTTATAAACTACCGCTCGGGCGCCGAACACTCTGCCCGTACTCGGCTTGTTATCCATTGGCGCTCGGGCGGTAATTTTCTATCGCTCGGGCGCCACAGGTTCTGCCCGAATGATATTCTTATTGAACACTGGCGCTCGGGCGGTCATTTCCTACCGCTCGGGCGCCAATAGTTCTGTCCAAACATTGTACTTTTCATATGTTTTGCCCAGTCTGGTCTCGGAATGGCACGGCTATAATCACCTCAGTTCATAATCAATAAATCATCTCAGATTACAATAGTCAAATTCTCGGGCATTACATTTCTCCCCCTCTAAGATATGAATTCGTTCCCGAAATCACAATCCATCACTCGTATATCACAGGTACTCATATCAGATACCAATCAGATACAAGAAGGAGATATACAAAAATTAAGAAGAAACTCATCTCAAATTCGGTCTTCCAAATAGCTTTTTCGATATTCTAACAACTCTATTACACTTTAAACAACAGAATAGTATTCATTCTGAATTATCTTTCTTTTACTGATTCTGATCCCCGACTAGAGAAGTCATTTAAGAAGAATAATATCAAAATTCTATTCAAAATAACTTGTGATAAAATCAATCACAACTATTGGCTATACAACATCCGTATATACCAATCAAAAACTCGATAGCAAATCAATATCATCATCTGTTAATCCTATTCAAAGATAGATTCAATCTTCGGCCTTCCATACCAACAGTCATCATCCGACGTTGGCTTATTTGATATCAATTTCCGAACTATCTTCATTTGTTTCTGAATCAGTTTCATTTTCTTTATCAGATCTTGGATCCCGTCAAATCCAATCTCAGGCATCACCGCAGTATTATCCCCATACGAAGGAAATCCGCAGTTCTCACTGTACAATACCTCGACTAGAGCTATCTCGATACTCATCTAATAGCTATTATTGTACATTAATTCATAAAGTGACAAGACATCAGGTCACTAGTGCTAAAATCTAGCACTACAGTTCCTGGATATCCTCCAGTATCTAGATAGTTCGCTCCGACTATCCGTCAATCTATAAATCATAGATGAAACATCATGCTATACATTCTGCCAAAAGTTTAAAATCAACCAAAAATCACGGTATGATATAATTAACTCTGGCATTCAATATCATCTGACCCCCTTTTCTGACATACCTCTCAGTCGTCTAGTCATATCTGTATGTCATCCTGTACAATATAGCATATGCAGATTTGAACAATCGTTCAATCATACCCACATCTTGGTACAGTTTTGGCACGATTTCGGTAAGTCTATCACCAGCACCATAGAATTATACTCCTATTTCTATTCAGGAATCGATAATCTGTATAACCAATCTTCTGGTTTCTATCTTCCTGTCTTCATCTGTCAGCGATTTAGACATTTCAATACAAATTCTCACATAATTGATTTCGTTTGTTTACATCAAAACTGTCCGTTCGAATTATCACACATTTCCTGTTACCAAAATAGTACTGAATCTACTACTGTGTGCCTCTGACAATACCTGTCATTTCAAATTCGAAATATCTAGCACAAACAATTCAGCTAATTATATAAAATAAAGCATTACCTACCTGTTATTCTGATTGACACACTGTTCTGACTATCGAAATCAAGTTCTGAACAATCTGATCAAACTTCGGAACTGCTGTAATTTTTAACATCAGCTCTGAGCCGGCTTGAACGTTCTAAAGTTCTGCCATTATTAATGTCGTTTTCATCCACAGATCACGGTCTCAACTGTGCTATAGTCAGTCAATATACTATCTTCAGATATCATAGACTCTGAATACCCTCTGTTACAATAAAGATTCATATCTGAACAATTCTGTATACAAAAATCTCAGTTCCCAGAATATTCAATAAAATTTCAACTGTTCGATTCAATTAATCATACCCTGATATCGAATCAAGGCTGAAATCGCTTTCCATATATAGGACAAATCCGGAATTTCATCTGGAACGACTATAGCAACTTTCCTGCTACTAGCAAATCATTCACTGATAGGTTCAACTCCAGTAATCAACTGAATACATAAGAATTACTCCATTATTTTCGATAATCATCGAATCATACATAATACGGATATCAAGGAATTCAAAATCGAAAATCCTTACCGTATATCATTCGTTCATCGGCCATTTCAGGTCCGAATCTTACCATCTCCTGGCAAGAATCTATAATAGTTCTGTACTTGTTAACATATTAATATCAATAATGTAGTCAGAATCAGATAACACAAGTACAATACAATCTAATTCAATCTCATTCTCATCTTACTGCAGTACACAATATATCACAGAATTCACTGATATCAATTCCTCTCCCCAAAAGGTACAAGGATCAATACTACAGTAATACAGACCTAGTAGGTACAACATATATCAATACAATTCAGTCAAAGATAATCGTTGGGAATGCATTAGTATATATCAATACATATGCAACATAATCATAAAAGATTATTACCTGCCACTATATCATCACGTGTTTCCTGGGTCTGTTCCTCGATCACTACCACCAGATGATTCTGCTCCCTGAAATCTTCGGGAACCTCTCTGCGGACAGACTTTACCAAAGTGTCCTGGTTGTCGACAAACATGACAACTACCAAGTACACCTCGGCATTGTTCTGTGGGATGCCTTCCTCCACAGGTTCTACAATAAACTCCGGTGTAACTCGGGCTAGAACCGCTGGAGCTAGTAGAACCGCTCTCTAGCTTCTTGAACTGTTTCTTTCGAGCTTTCAATAAATCTTGCTTCCTACTCGTACTGCCACTATCCAATCAGAGAGGGGATTGTTGTGTCTAGAGTTGCATTGCATACAACCTTTCTTGTTGTCTAATCAGACTCGCCTCAGCTCTTTTTGCTTTATTCAAAGTATCAGCGAAATGGTAGGGTTGCTGCATATTTATCAATGCAATTATCTCTGAATTCAATCCTTTGATGAACTGCTCAGCTACAGCTTCATCATTCCCAACTATCTGAGGAACAAAACGCAGTAAAGTGGAGAATTTAGCAACATATTCTTCAATATTCAGTTGGCCCTGTCTCAAATTCTCAAACTCTGCTCTCTTGTCCTCTCGGTACGATCCTGAGAAGAATCTTTGATAAAATTCAGCTTTAAAGACTTCCCATGTAATCACCGTACCCCGCTGTTCTAATACTCTTTTGGTTGTAATCCACCAACTCCTAGCGACCTCGTGTAACTGATTGGGCACCAGTTTAATTCTCCGTTCATTTGGATAATCAAGTGAATCAAACAGTATCTCTATGTCATCTAACCAATTCTCACAATCTTCAGACGTCTCAACACCCCTCAGAATCGACGGCTGAAATGACTGAAACTGTTGCAACTGTGTTTCCATCGGAGTTTCTGATACATCTATCTGATCAGTCGAAGTACTACCCCTTTCCGGAATTCTTCGAGGAGGTATATCTGATCACCACAAGGGTTAGCAATCACAGGAGATAAGTCCATCTCAGCCCCTTCCTGATCAGCTTACCTCTGATCAAGAATTGGTTCTGATTCATTTTCAAATCAGACATATTACCAAATCAATTCAGATATTCAGGTAATCATGTAATTAAAAGCAGTAAACATAATAGCATGCTAGCATACACAATGTAAGTCAACATTATAATAAGTCACATGCTAGCAATCACATGCAGGAAAGAAAACACATTCTACCCCGCTCTCTCTCTTCTATCTCAATCTCAAGAACCTACAGTTCTAAAACATACTGTTCTGGAACCTAATGCTCTGATACCACCTGTTGTGGGGACCCGGACGCTAATTCATTCCTTAATCGTCTTTAGGAATAATTCAAACAATTATAATAAACAAGATCTAACTTTTTTTTTTAAAATACAAAGCTGAAACGTAATGTAATTCAATTCAAATTACATATTAAACTTAAACATACAAATCTTGTATTATCTACAAGAATTCAACTAGGTTCAACTATAAATCAGTGCTGAATCCTAAGTTGCTTCGAAGCCCGGATCTCCACGCTATCTATTCCAGCCTCGTTCTCTTCTTGACCCTGATCCTATCCCACCTGTTGCCATGCACACATACAAAAAAGACAACAGCCGGATAACTCCGGTGAGAATTACATTCTCAGTATAAATGATGTATACATGCACTCATAAAAACAATATAAAAGCATATAACAGATATTTCTAACATGTATTCAAATCAGAATGTAAATCCATATCAAGAATAAATCCTATTCTAAACATGTACCATCATCAGGAACATAATTCATCGTGTACCATATTCAGGAACATAATCAACGTAACTCAATATAAACTGTCAATTTGACTCATGACTCCACATTTAAGACTAGACTCAATCCTAGTCTAGGGATCCCGATTTCCAGAAGTTGGCATTCCCATAACGACCAACAGTAATAGAAAAGACTCCAGTTCTATCCACGTAGATAGGGTATCGATCACCAGTAATAGAAGAAGCTCTGATTCTATCCTCATCGATATAGTATCGATCACCAGTAATAGAAGAAACTCCGATTCTATCCACATCGATATGATATCGATCATCAGTAATAGAAGAGTTACGATTCGATCCACATTGATACAGTACCGATCACCAGTAATAGAAGAAGCTACAATTCTATTTACATCGATAGCCAAACATCCGGTGACAGACTTTGGCACTATTGCCAATACACGATCTTGTGACATCGTGCAATGTGCCCGTGGCGATCCCACCACTATCAGGCACTTCTGTCACAAGATTACTCCTCTAATACCTGTTGTCTATAAAGCAAGAGAACAAGTACATCAATCAAATCAACACAATAAGGTAAAGTATGTGATTTAGGGAAACTCGAGCCAAACCTCACTCGAGTTGTGCAATCCCAACTCAACATTAATTTATACATTTACCTTCTCGGTCTGACAAAGACGAAGTCCCGAATTCAACTCTGTCCATACCCAATCTGATAATGACAATCGAATAGATACAATATCAGTACATAACTCAGTTCAAAACCTGTTCTGATCAATACTCAAATCAAAACATAATCGGATCAATGCCAATCGACATACGATACCACAATACAATCTCAACCAATACCGACTCTGATCAATATCAATTTACGGATGTTTCGACGGTATAACAATACAGTCTTGATAACCCCGTAAATCCCAACATCTCAGATATAATACCAGAACTCATAATCAATACCGGTATAACTCATAATTTCAATGATAATACAAATCTAATATCGAATCTCAGTCAAATCGATTCCGAAAATCATAACAATTACAGAAATAGTCTATTCTTTAATCTGACTTCAATTATATGATGTCTACTGTATCAGAAACACCATATATGATTCCTATTCAATTCTTACAATATCATAATTTCAAATCATATCTAAACGTAACAAAACTTACGTCCTGTAGAATCCTGCGTCGATAGGAACACAGTAGTGAAGTCGGATTCAAAATCGGACGGGCGGATCGTTCACAAATCACAAATCTATACACTAAAAGGCGTAAGGATTTCTTAGAGAAAATCCTCGACTCTTCCTGATAAATTTTGAAGAAGGAAACTTATATATATATCTCATGCAGGTAAAGATACGTGTCCCATTCTCCTTGATTTTCAGTCGGCGCTCGGGCGCTTATAAACTACCGCTCGGGCGCCACAGGTTCTGCCCGAATGGTATTCTTATTCAACACTGGCGCTCGGGCGGTCATTTCCTACCGCTCGGGCGCCAACAGTTCTGTCCAAACATTGTACTTTTCATATGTTTTGCCCAGTCTGGTCTCGGAATGGCCCGACTATAATCACCTCTGTTCATAATCAATAAATCATCTCAGATTACAATAGTCAAATTCTCGAGAATTACAATGGGGTTGAAGGTCATGGCTATGGGAGTGCATGAAGATTTGGTTGTGGTATATAAGAGGTTGGTTCGAGCGTGGTCGGGGCTGGTTGGGCGTGTTATAGAGTTTGACTTCAAAATTCGATTTTGGGATTTCTCCCGCAGGGTTGGCGCCGCGGCGCTTCCCCTGTGGCGCAAGCGCAGCGCTGGCTTGTACCATTGCGGCACTGGCACATGGCACCTAGGCACTGGTGGTGCTACATTGTCAACGCAAAGGCGCCAATATTGTACAGGTATTTTGCGAGATTTTGTGGATATTGCTCCTTTTGGGGGTTCTAGTAAGTTACACCGACATGTCTGTGGTTATAAAGGGTTTAAGTGTGGTCGCAAGGGTTTTGGTTACGATTCGTTGAACAATGGTTAAATTGGATCAAGTCTCGGGTTAATTCAGGTTAAATGGCACTCTGGTCTAAGCCCTGAAACGAAATATAGAAGTTAATGCAGGGGTTCGTGATACATTTAAGGAAATGACTAGAAGTATGTCTAAGGAGTTTGATAAGTTTGAGCGGGTCAAGTAGCAGTCCTGACAGTTCCCTGATAACTGAAAATGAATATTTAAAATTTATATGTTGGTATGGAACATGGATTTTTACCTTCATGTTAGAAACACTTTGCATGCTTGGTTTTAAAAAAATGTATGTATAAGCATAGATTGCAAGTAATGAATATGATGGCATGTTTTAAAAGAGGTGAGTTGATTGTGACTAATATGAACACAAACATGAACATGTAAGGCCAAGGCTCAGTTCATGAGTAAAACTGTCGGTGATGTTCCCGTCGCCGGGTACCACGGTTATATGTAGATGGATCCATCGAATTAGAGCTGATACGAAAGTCACAACTAATGATCTAAGTTCAATTAAGGAAAAGATTATGTATATGATTATACGATAGGACATGATTTGATATGAATATATTTACGTTTATGTACATGCTTTTGAAGATCATTAAAGTTATTTTTCTTACAATAATTCACATTGTTGTATGATATTTGTATCTACTTGTTATAATGGTTCAGGTATGTTGAGTCTTTAGACTCTCTAGGTGTGATTGATTCAGGTGATCTTATGGTTGAGGAGGCTGGAGGCGGTGAAGACTAAGTAGGCTGAGCTGGGGGTTCACGTGAAAAACTGAGGAGGTTGCATTTCTTCCGCATAATATGATTATGAGACACGAGTTTAAGCAATATTTTTAAATGAATTTGAATCTTGTTCTACGTTGGTTAGTTGTCATACTTTTGGTATTATGCTCGAATTTCTCTTTTAAAACAGAAGACTAGGAGATTTATTACATTTTAAGATTTTGTTTAACTGGAGTTATTTTTATTCAGTGATTGAATGGATTTTAAAACGCATGATTAGCTTATTTAAATGTTTATGAGTGTGTGTATTTTAAGTCATACCTTTTAAAAAAATATTTCAGTAGAATTTTAAGAAGTAGAGGTTTCAGTTGGTATCAGAGCAAGGTTTCTTGTAGAGGGTTGTGCGACCGCCAACTTCAAAAACTCAGTCGTCAAGCCTCAAGTCTGTAAGTTTAAATGTTTTAAACGTTTTTAATGATATCACCTGGATGTTTATATCATATACGTTTTACAGTACAGTAGTTTATCTATCAATATGTTTTGAGATAGATGCTTTAGATTTTTTATTCATGTTACAACATGAAATAAGAAATTATATTGAAACATCTACTAATTTTTTTTTTAATAAATAAATCTCGAATATAAACATTTTACACATGTATGCGACAACAACTGAAAATGTACAAATTTTAAAATAAGAGTACTCCAACATAAAAAAAACGTTGCAGTAAAAATACGACAAAACGTCAAACATGAAAAACTCCAAACATCCATCAACATATAAAAATGATAGAGTATGAAAATATCAAATGATAGAGTATGAAAATATCAATGATCTCTCCTAACACATAAACATGATGTGCGGAAAAATAAGGTCCTCAGGTTAGCATGCGCACATCCAGCCCTGCCTACTCAGTCTTCGGCGCCTCCAGTCTCCTCATCGATATGCTCACCTGCATCATTCACGCCTAGGGAGTCTAAAGACTCAAGACACCTTAAACGTTATAACGAGTACATATACATAGCATGCAACAATGAAAAGTATTGTAAGAAACATACATTTCATGATCTTAAAAGCGTAAAAATAACATAATATAAACATAAACTTGTCAAAAACATATCTCAACATATCATTTTATACGTGTTCATTTATTTTAATTGAATTCAGTTCATTAGTTATGACTTTCGTATCAGATCTATCGAATCAGCTCTATTCGATGGATCCATCTACGTATAACCGTGGTACCCGGTGGCGGGGACATCCACAATAGTATTACCCATCCACAGAGCCTTGGACTTACATGTCATCATATTCGCATTAGTCACAACCAACTCACATCCTTCAAAACATATCATCATATTTATCACTTATAAAATCAAGCATATACGTAAATTTCTTAAAATCAAGCATACAATGTATTTTTGCAATTACATAAAAATTCATGTTCATGATATAGTTTACATTTAAAAACGTGAAATTTTGTTATCAGGGCGCTGCCAAGATTGCTAGCTTGACCCAGGTGAAAAATGATCATTTTGCCCCTGCAAACCCTAATTGACTGTTTTACACCTGGTCCTCAAAATTTCAACCTGAAGTCAACCAAACACCTTAAAACTCCTCAAAACATATTTTTAATCGTCCTTAGACGTAAACTCGAGCCCGTTTCGTAACTTATACGAATCATTTTAAAACTTGGATCATGGTCCCAGTTTTTACCCGAATCAACCTGAAACTTAACAAAATTTTTCGTAAGTTAAATGATGACTCAAAAATACACAACCAGCCCCCAAAATCACTTTTTCCTGACCCATTAGGACCTACCAACCACGCCTGAAAATTGCTGGAATTTCCAGCGCGTACAAACCGTAACCTTAGTTGCCTCAAACCCGCGTTTATTCGATCCTAGACCTAACTATCAAGGACCAGACCTGAAACAACTCTCCACACCCCACCTCTAGACCATCCTTGACCTACCTAACCCTAAACCTCAGCCCCATGCACGCTGTGGAGCGCAACAATCCGACAGCCCCCCGCGCGAGCCAACCGAGCCACCCCTCAACAAAACCCCTTCGATCAGCTTCAAGACCACGACCAGCTTTTTGTGGCCCTCTCCTAGACCTGTCATGACCCAATAGGGTCAGCTTCATGGCTGGAATCGAGCCATGCACGACTGTATCATTCTAATATCCCGATCTAACCACATGGACGCTAGGTTCCTCAACACAAACCGATCGACCCTCACCTAAACCGACCAAACCTCGACTCCAGCACTTAACCCCCTTCATTCTAGACATTTTCGGCCCCTTGACACTAGGCCATTACAGCCCCTTACACATAATCCAACGAGAACGTGAGTTATGTATGAAACAATGCACATTTCATATCAAAAATTTGCAAAAAGGATACTACATGATAGCTCAAATAAATTCTCATGCAAACACACACACACACCAGCATTTACATAGCATGAATACGCTCAACAACTTGAAGACCCTTGCGAAGAAGGTGCACCGGAGGAGTGGGACATGATTTTTTTGAAAGCTCTAAGAGGATTTTCAAGAATTTCTGATGAAGAAATTTCGTAATGGAGGCTGCTGAATGGGGAGGGCGGCCATGTGCTTTAAATTAGGTTTAGGGCTAGGTTTGATGGGTTTTATAAACAAACGATTATTGTATAATGGGCTAATTAAAATAAATGAGTTTAAAATGGTTTTAGGCCCATTATGCAATAAAATAAACCCGTCAAGCCCAATAAATTTCCCAAAAAATATTTCGTTTTGGTACGTCTTTGAAAATTTTGCCCGAACCCTCAAAAAGTTCTCCGAATCAGTAAAATTTGCGTACCAGTTAAAAATATAACCCGACGTGTAAAAATAACCAACCAAGGCATATTTAAAAAAAATCATACATAAATACATCTTAAATTAAATAATTAAAAATAATTACTTAATAAAATGGCATTATATCCCCCATTAGTCCTCGGTAGTCCCGTCACAAAGTGCATGGTAATGTTCTCCCATTTCTACTCGAAAATATGGAGTGGTCTAAGTCTCCATGCAGGTCTCTGATGTTCGGACTAAACCTGCTGACATGTCAAACACTCGGAGAAGAAATGTAGAATATCACTCTTCATGTTCGGCCACCAATAAAGAGACTGAAGATCCTTATACATCTTTGTACGGGGTGTTGTGGGCCCTACTCATGATATCTATTCTCAGAGAATCACTGCTAGGAACCCACAGTCGGTAATGATATCTAACTATGCCATCTTCAACTGTATGCACCCTCAGGCCTTTCGACTCATCCCTCTGTCTGCACTTCTATAAATGCTCGCCCGAAGCCTGCCCTGCTCGAATCCTGTCCCTCTTTGTCGACTTTACTGTCAGGGTAGAAATACTAGGTGCATCGCCATTGGCATAAACTAGAAGCTCAAAACTCTTAATCTCTGCCTGCAGTGGTCTCTGTACCGACAACTGAGTGATAGTTGTATTCTTCCGGCTCAGGGAATATGCAACCACATTAGGCTTACCCGGATGGTAGCTAATGCCACAATCATAATCTTTCACTAGCTCTAGCCACCTCCGCTGTCTCATTTGGGCTCTTTCTGTGTGAAGAAGTACTTCAAGCTTTTCTAATCAGTGAAAATCCTACACTTTTCCCCATACAGATAATGCCTCCATATCTTCAGGGCGAACACCATTGCTTCTAGCTCGAGGTCATGAGTCGGATAATTCTTCGACCTTCAACTGTCTGGACGCATAGGCTATAAATGTCACGCCCTGAGATCGAAGCATCGGTGACATCCGGAATTATTTAACAATTACTTGAAAACAATAAGCCTCGTATCGTCGAAAAGCCAAATAAACCAGTCTTTTTCATAAATATAACTTTTTCTTTACAATGACAATAGAACAACAATTACAACAGAGTTTTGCGGAAACTAAACAAAAAAAAAGATAAAAATCTTGATTCTTGATCTTGTCCATCGATTACCATCCCCAGAAAGCTTCTTGTACCTCCTCATTCAGTTTCTCTTCATTCTTATTTGAAAATTGTAAGGAGTGAGTGTTTTGGGAAACACTCAACAAGTGGGGTCGATCGATTCCAAAGATACATATAGAACTTAATTTTCTTAAAACATATTTTTAACAAACTTTTAAACCTTATTACTCTTTACTTATCATAACAGAACCGAAACAAATATGAGACAAAGGTTAACAGCCGAATCATAGCAGTTCAGAAGCAAATCAAAAAAATTGAGAAAAAACACAACACTATTACTCATCTAATTTCTATGATCAAATTATCTCAAATATTTTAGTCCTCTAAAGGGTGAGGCCAAAACACGGTTTTATAGCCCCCATTAAATCAAAAAAATTGAAAAAAACACAACACTATTACTCATCTAATTTCTATGATCAAATTATCTCAAATATGTTAGTCCTCTAAGGGGTGAGGCCATAACACGGTTTTATACCCACCGATGGGAGCCAGATAGAACACAGTTTTATACCCACCAATAGGGGCCAAAACACGATTTTATACCCACCGATGGGGGCCAGAACAAAATTAAAATTATCATTCCATTTCAAATCGATTTTTAACAGTGTATCACAAAATTCAGATTTATAGATCAGAGCATATCAGATTTTTGAACGAATACAGCAGAATCAAAAAACGTCGAAAAACAGAACGAACAAACCACAAAAGAACGTATCCCTGATCGAAATTTTAAAAAGAAAATACTGAAAGTTTTGAAAATAAAAACACACACACATGCATGTCATGATATATATATTTAAGTTTAAAATTACAAACAAATACGTAACAAAAACCCACTTACAGAAATGCGTAGGAATGCTTCAAAATTGGAAGATTCTTGAACGAAGTTTCTTTCGAAGTTTGGACAGTACTTTGGCGTGTTGCTTCAGCAATTTATGCCATCAATCCAGCAGTACCTCGACGTATTTTCTTGAGCACTCGAACTGCACGAAGTTGGTTCTTCTTTCTTCCTTGCCTTGGCCGAAATTTGGTTGCTTTATGAAGGGGAGTGACTGAAATTTTGTATGGCTTTTTGGTAGGTTTTTCCTTCACCTTTTGAGTGCTATTTATAGAAAAAAACTTTGTCCCTTCACCTCCCCATGACTTTGTCCCTTCATCTACCCCATAGTCGCCCCTTGCTCCCCAAGAAATGAAATGAATGTAGTCAAGGCTATCTCAAGCACCAAAGGTCACATAGAATTTCTAAAGGGTCATTTATTGCATAATTAATTTTTCCAATCTCTTAGCTCTTCCTTTAGCTCTCTTTTTTATCCTTTTAGGACAAGCATGGTTAAGCTTTGTTGAGCTGAAATATTGAGTCCTTGTGCTGGGGTTTTACTTCTCCGATGTCCTTGAGCTGGGGTTTTACTTCTCCGATGACGATTCTTCGATTGATGCGATTTTCTATAGAATAGTATTTCGTTGAGCTAATCCCCGAGCTTCGGAGCTACTTCCTCGAGTCAAGTTAGCTGAACATTTAAGTTAATATTTGATTTTTATTGTTAGAATGAACGTTTTGAGCTTATTTTAAGCTTAGTTTTGATTTTTTATTTCTTGCATGATTTGCTTCGGAAATTCCGGATTCTCACATCCCACCTTCTTTATTGAATGTTTCGTCCTTGAAACATGGATCAGCTCGATATTTTGAATAGATGAGGATATTGTGTGCGCATCTTCTCTTCTAGTTCCCAGGTTGCTTCCTGTTCAATATGATTTGACCACTGTATTTTGACATATGGAATTTTCCGGTGTCTCAACAATTGATCTCTGGCGTCCACTATTCGAATAGGGACCTCTTCATATTTAAGTTCTTCATTTAGATGTCCTTCTATCGTTAGCGGTGCAACTTTGAGAACATGACTCGGATCTGGGTCATATTTTCTCAGCTGTGAGATGTGAAATACGTTATGAATTCTAGAAATATCTGGTGGCAAAGCCAGTCAGTAGGCTAGGGTTCCCACTTTTTCCAGTATCTCGAACACTCCTACATACCTTGGATTCAACTTTTTGGATTTACTGAACTGAACCACTCCCTTCATGGGAGAGACTTTGACATATGATTTTTCACCGAACTCCAATTCCAACGGTCTTCTCTTCAAATCTGCCCAACTCTTTTGTCTATCTTGAGCTGTCTTGAGTCTTTCTCTAATTATGGAAACTTTGTCAATGGTTATTTGAACAAGCTCTGGTCCAGTAAGAGCCTTTTCTCCGACTTCATCCTAGTATAGAGGTGATCTACACTTTCGGCCAAACAATGCCTCATACGAGCCATTTTTAATGCTGTTGTGATAACTTTTATTATAAGCAAATTCTATCAGGGGTAACTGTTCACTCTAATTTCTATGAAAATCTAGAGCATGGGCCCTCAACATGTCCTCGAGGGTTTTAATTATTCTTTCAGTTTAGCCATCAGTCTGTGGATGATAGGCTGTGCTGAGAGTGATTTTGGTTCCCATAGGCTTTTGAAAACTTTTCCAAAATCGTGATATGAATCTTGGGTTTCTGTCAGACAATATACTCGCTGGGACTCCGTGTAGTCTAACTATGTTGTCCATATACATGGTGGCTAATTTATCCAGATTGTAATCATCCGAACCGGTATAAAATGTGCCGATTTGGTTAGTCTGCCAATGATCACCCAAATCCCATCGTGACTCTATCTTGATTTTGGTAATCCTACTACGAACTCCACGGAGATGTTATCCCACTTCCACTTTGGTATTTCTAATGGTTGTAGGAGTCCTCCAGGCCGTTGACGTTCCGCCTTGACTTGTTGACAAGTTACGCACTTCGAAACAAATACAGCCACGTCTTTCTTCATTCTGTCACGCCCCGTGTCCGAAGCGTTGGTGACATCCGGCATTGTTTAATTACTTGAAAACAATTAAGCCTCATATCAAATCAAACCAGTCTTTTTCATAAATTAATATTGTCTTTACAATGACAATGAAATGGAAATTACATCATAGTTTCAGAAGAGGAATTAAAAGAAAATCAGAAACTCTTGAGTCTTGATCTGGATCATCGATTCACCAACCCCAGAAAGCTTCCTGCTCCTCCTCATTTATTTGCTCTTCAGTTTTATCTGAAATTTGTAAGGGGTGAGTGTTTTGGGAAACACTCAGCAAGTGGGGGTCGATCGATTCTCAATTATACATATAGATCTTAATCTTTAAACAGTTCTTTAACAATCTTTCAAATCATATTAACACTCAGCAAGTGAGGGTCGATCGATTCTTAATGATACATATAGATCTTAATCTTTAAACAGTTCTTTAACGATCATTCAAATCATATTACTTTTAACTCATCATAACAGAAACGAATCGAACAAAAGACAAAGTTTTTCAGATGATTCGAAATAGTTCAGAAGCAAATCATAATTTCGGACAGAACAAACACAACAATGTTACTCATCTCATTTCCATGGTCAAATTGTCCCCGATATGTTAGTCCTCTAAGGGGTGAGGCATGAACTCGGTTTTATACCCACCGGTGGGGGCCAGACAGAAATTGTTTTATACCCACCATTGGGGCCAAACAGAAATTGTTTTATACCCACCATTGGGGGCCAGACAGAATCACAATTCTCGTCCCATTTCAAATTGAATCGTAACAGTGTAACAAAGATTTCAGATTTTCATCAAACAGAACTTATCAAAATTTTCAGATATTAGATTTTTAAACGAATTCAGCGGAATCAACGAATTTCGAAAACATAGAAGAAACATATAATCGATTGAAATTTTAAATAAAACAAACTGACATTTTGGAAAAAAAGGACACACATGCATGCATGCCATATTAGGTATATCAAAGTTTGAAAATACAAAAAGATACGTAACAAAAGCCCACTTACTGTATTTTGGAGGTAGAACCGAAATTGGTAGACTTTGGCACCTTGCTTCCCGAAATTTCTGCAGCACTTCCACGTAACTTTGACAAATGAGGTCTTCGATGCGGCAGCACTTTGACGCAAAGTTTCAGCACTGGACCGTACAAAATTTTCTCCTCTTTTCCTTGCTTGCTTGGCCGAAATTTTGGAGGGTGAGGGGAAGGGAGAACCGAAACCTTGGCTTGATTTTTGAGGTGGTATGGCAATGCATGGTGTCTCATATTTATAGGCCAAGACTTGCCCCTTCATCTAGCCCATGGCCGCCCACCTTGTCCTCCAAGAAAGTATTTATTGTACTCATTATGGTGGTCAAAGCATATCAAGCACCAAAGGCCATCCCTCACCTCATAATTGTGTCTTGGTCTCCTAGCTTCTCCCTTAGCTCATTCATGGTTTAACTCAAAAGTTATTTCCTGCACATTTAATTTGTCCAAACTCTTGGCTCAACTTATAGCTCCCTTTTTGGTCTTGTTTGGACAAGCTTGGTTGAGCTTCTCCGAGCTGAAAGATCGAGTCTTTGAGCTGGGGTTTTATTCCTCCCGTGACAACTCTTTGATGGATGCGGTTATTTGCAGCTCGGCCTCCTGTTGAGTTAATCCCCGAACTTTGAAGTTGCTTCCTCGAGTTAAATTTAATGAAAATCTAAGTTAATATTCAAGTTATCTAGTTGGAACGAAAATTTTCGAGCATAGTTTGAGGTAAACTTCAAGTTAATATTACTTACTTGATTTGCTTCGGATCGTAAAATCCTGGGTTCTCACATCCCTCCCTCCTTATTAAAAGTTTCGTCCTCGAAACTTGCATAAGCTTGATTTTTTGAATAGACGAGGGTATTGTGATCGCATTTTCTCCTCGAGTTCCCAAGTTGCCTCCCTTTAAGTGTGATTTGACCACTGTACTTTGACATAAGGTATTGTCCGGTTTCTCAACACTTGATCTTTTGAGTCCACTATTTGGGTGGGGACTTCTTCGTATTTAACTTCTTCGTTGAGTTTTCCTTCAATCATCAGTGGTGTAACCTTGAGTACATGACTCGTGTCGGGGACATACTTCCTCAGCTGTGAGATGTGGAAAACGTTATGTATTCTGGCCTCTTCTGGTGGTAACGCTAATCGGTAGGCTAAGGTTCCTACCTTCTCCAGTATCTCAAACGGTCCCACATATCTCGGATTTAACTTTCCAGATTTACTGAACCGAACTACTCCTTTCATGGGAGAGACATTGACATAAGCTTTTTCACCAACTTCCAACTGTAAGGGTCTTCTCTTCAGATCGGCCCAACTTTTTTGCCTATCTTGGGCTGCCTTGAGTCTTTCTTTGATTACGACTACTTTTTCAACGGTTAATTTCATAAGTTATGGTCCGGTAACAGCTTTTTCTCCGACCTCATCCCAATATAGAGGCGACCTACACTTTCGACCATACAAAGCCTCATATGGAGCCATCTCAATACTACTATGGTAGCTGTTGTTATAGGCAAACTCTATTAACGGTAATTGTTCATTCAAATTCCCATGAAAGTCCAGTGCGCATGCCCTCAACATATCTTCGAGGGTTTGAATAGTCCTTTCAGTTTGGCCATCAGTCTGAGGATGATAGGCCGTGCTGAAAGTAACCTTGGTTCCCATAGCTTTTTGGAAACTTCCCCAAAATCTTGATACAAATCTTGGATCTCGGTCAAACAATATACTTACTGGAACTCCATGTAGTCTCACTATGTTGTCCATATACAGGGTAGCGAGCTTATCCAGGTTGTAAGTCATCCGCACCGGTAAGAAATGTGCCGACTTAGTCAATCTGTCAATGATTACCCAAATTCCATCATGACCTTGCCTTGATTTTGGTAGCCCGACTACAAAGTCCATGGAGATACTATCCCACTTCCATGTTGGTATTTCCAATGGCTGTAAAAGTCCTCCAGGCCGTTGATGCTCTACCTTGACTTGTTGACAGGTTAGGCACTTGGAAACAAAAACAGCCACGTCTGTCTTCATTCCGTTCCACCAGTAATTATTTTTCAGATCTCTATACATTTTGGTACTCCTTGGATGTACCGAAAATCTCGATTTATGTGCCTCGGCCATTACCTCTTCTCGAATTCCATCGACGTTTGGCACAAACAATCGTCTTTTCATTCAGAGTATCCCATTTTCATCAATTTGAAATTCTGGAACTTTTCCTTCTTGGGTTTGTTCCTTAATTTTAAAGATGGAGGTGTCTTGACTCTGCTTCAATTTGATGGTCTCTCGGAGACCTGGTTGTACTGATAGTGAAGATAAGTTAACCTTCCCAGGGTTTCTTCGACTTAACGCATCTGCCACCTTATTTGCCTAACCCGGATGATAATTGATTGACAAATCATAGTCCTTGAGAAGTTCCATCCACCTTCTTTGCCTCATGTTTAATTCCTTTTGGGTGAAAATGTACTTGAGGCTCTGGTGATCAGTAAAAACTTCTCATTTTACTCCATACAGGTAGTGCCTCCAGATTTTAAGCGCAAATACTACTGCAGCTAACTCCAAGTCATGAGTGGGGTAATTCTGCTCATATGGTTTTAGTTGTCGTGAGGCATAAGCGATTACCTGCCTCTCTTGCATAAGTACACATCCTAATCCTCCCTTTGAAGCGTCACTGTATACAGTGAAATTCTTACCATCCTCGGGAAGAACTAGTACTGGCGTGGATGTGAGTTTCGTCTTCAGAGTTTCAAAACTTCTTTCACACGCTTCATCCCAAATAAATTTCGAATTTTTCTGAGTAAGTTTGGTGAGTGGAATGGCTATCGAAGAAAATTCTTCCATAAATTTTCTATAGTAGCCAGCTAAACCCAAAAAACTCCTTACTTCAGTCACTGTCTTTGGTTGTGGCCAATCCTTGATTGCTTCCACCTTCTTAGGGTCTACTGACACTCCTAATTCGGAAATTATATGACCTAGGAATGCCACACTTTTTAACCAAAACTCACATTTCTTGAATTTGGCATATAGTTTTTTTCCTCGCAGTGTCTGCAAAGTGAGACGCAGATGTTCTCTGTGTTCTTCTTCACTTGGTGAGTACACAAGGATATCATCTATAGAAACAACCACAAATTTGTCGAGGTATGGTTTAAATACCCGATTCATCAGGTCCATGAATGGTGCAGGAGCATTTGTTAGGCCAAAACGCATTACTGTGAATTTGTAATGTCCATATCTCGTCCTGAACGCAGTTTTAGGGATATCCTCGGCTTTGACCTTCAACTGGTGGTAACCAGATCTAAGATCTAGTTTTGAGAAAACTTTAGCTCCTTTTAGCTGATCGAAAAGATCATCCATTCTCAGAAGTGGGTACTTATTTTTTATGGTGATCTTGTTTAACTCCCGGTAGTCAATACATAGTCTCATGCTTCCGTCCTTTATCTTCACGAATAGTACTGGGGCTCCCCACGGGGATGCATAGGACGGACCTGATTTTTGTCCAGTAACTCCTGAAGTTGTTCTTTTAACTCTTTCAATTCTGCTGGAGCCATTCGGTATGCTGCCTTTGATATGGGTGTAGCACAAGGGACCAAGTTGATTTCAAATTCTACTTCTCTATCGGGTATCTCACCCGGTAACTCTTCGGGAAAAACATCTGAAAATTCTTGAACAATCGGTATATCTTTCATCTTTGGAATCTCCTCTCTTTTGACTTCATTGATCATTGCAAGATAAATCTTTTCTCCTCCTTTTATGGCCTTCCAGGCTTGTGAGGCAGATAACAAAGATTTTCTTTCTTTGAATTTTCCTTGATATATGATTTCCTCCTTAGTCGGAGTCTGAAGTCTGATATTTTTCCTTTGACAGTCTACTATGGCATGTTGTTTAGCTAACCAGTCCATTCCAAGAATGATGTTAAACTCAACCATATTGAGTTGGATCAATTCCACTTCAAAAGTTTGTTTGCTGGTGCAAATTTTACAGTTTCGATACACCTTGTGGGTTTCAATTTTTTTGCTGGCAGGTGTTGCTACTCTTAAAGGTTCACTAAAAATATTATGTTCAAGTTTAAGCTTCTTAGCAAATCTTCTATACATAAACGAGTGCGTAGCACCACAATCAAACAAAGTATATGCAGGTATGTCATTGAGTAGTATAGTACCTGCTACTACCTCGTTGGTGTTATCAGCTTCCTCTTGGGTGATTGCATATACCCTAGCATTAGTCTTGTTCTCATTTTACTTTCTGGGTCCCGCCCCTTTTTCTTTGTTTTCCGGATATTCTTTAATTCGATGACCCACTTGTCCACACTTAAAACATGCACCTGTCTTCCGATAACATTCTCCGGTATGATACTGTTTACAGTTGTCGCACCACTTCCCTTCCCTGTTGCCAGTATTGCCAGAACTTCTTTGGGAAGGCCCACCTGAATAATTTGGTTTCTTAAACTTGGGACCATTCTGAGTAGGTTGATTAACCATCGGTCTTTTGTCCTTGTTCTCTTCCTCGCGACGTTTGATATCTGTTTCAGCGCTCATTACAGTGCCCATCAAATCAGCAAAACTGTTTGGCTTGAATACTACCAATGCTGACTGAATCCGACTGTTGAGTCCATTTTTAAAGCGATGCATTTTTAACGTTTCATCCGACATGATCGTTAGGACATAGGTTCCCAGATCATTGAATCTCGAAGTGTATTCCATTACCGTCATGTCTAGGGTCTGCTTGAAATTCTCAAATTCGCTTAACTTCTGCAGACGAAATTCGGCTGGGTAGTATTGTTTCAAAAACTCCCTCTTAAAATTTTGCCATGTGATCTCTTCTACTTCAGCTAGAGATGGTGACACAGTTTCCCACCATTTTCGCGCTCTTTCTTCAAGAAACGGTGTTACCACCTCTACTCTCAATTCTTCAGGCACTTCAAGTAGGTGTAGTTGTGATTCGACATTTTTGAGCCAGTTGTGGCTGACTTCTGGGTCTGGGTTCCCATCGAAAGTTGGAACTCGATTTCTTCGGAAGGATTCAAAATGGTATTTAATCCCACGCTATTGTGGTTCTTGAGGTGGTTGAATAGCGTTAGCCAATGGGTTCACGAATCCTTGCAACATCGTTGCTACGATAGTAGCAATCGCCATCATATCTTCTTGACTGAGATTTACTCTCGGAGGTGGTGGTGGGTTTTCATCTTGATTGGCGCCACGAGGGTTACAGTTATTTCGGGGTGGTCTGTCTGCCATATCCTACAACATATATTTTATTACTTTATTTCACCATAATGTAAAATCAAAATAATTTCATTAAATTTTGAAATTCATACAATCAAAAGTTTCAAAACAAATGATTAATAATTCTGAATACAACCAATGCCTAATCTAGAGTCCTCTCTCTACTCATCTATAATTTCTCCATCTCCTACGGCCTCGTTAACTTCTTCTTCCATCGGGTTTTCTTCTAGATGTCCCATGAGTTCTTCCATGTTGACCATTTCATTTTGTAGGTGCTCAATGTAATTCTGCAGTTCTTACATATTGACCATTTCATTTTGTGGTGATCAAGGTTGTTCACTTGATCCTGTAGTTCTTGTATTGTTGATTGGCTTACCTTTTCATCGATTTCTTGCTCCTCGATTCGCTCTTCAAGATGGCGCTGCGTTTTGAGGAGACTATTACCCCGGATTTCGAGCGTAAAAATTCTATCTTGCGCTTTCTTCAACTCTTGCTTGGTGATCTCGTGTTGACGCTCTAACTCTAGATGATAAGCAGCGAAACGTCTAACGTCTTCATGTATTTTCTTCTCTTCCACTCTGGCCTCACGAACATCCTCCATCATACATACGTTATTCCCATCCAACTGGTAGTTATCTCTTTCGAGTTTTTCATTTTTTTCTTTTAGTGTTTTAATTTTTGACTCTTTTTCCTGAAGTTGTTTCTGAAGTTCATTTATAATGCTTTGAAAGTCCATGTTGGCTTTGTTACGCCCCGAAAATTTTAAAGTCCACGCAAACCACGTGCATGCGATTATTAAATTCTCCTGTATTTTAATTAAATGTTTTAATTGCATGAATTAATTATGTTATGCATATTTACATGTTTAAAATATATTTTTCTACATGTTGCATTAAAATTGTATTTTTAAGGAATATTCAAGTGACAATCGAGGAACGGGGACCGAGGGCTGAAAAAGAAAAATGATTTTATTAAATGATTATTTTTAATTATTTAAAATATGGCCGATGCTTGTCAGTATTTTCGAAAATAAGGGTTTTGAGGTGATTTTATACGCCAGGACGTAAATTTTATCGGTGTTTGTTTTTCAACTAAAATACGAGCTTTTTGGCAACCCGGCTAATAAATTCACATTTTAATTAAAGAAAAACTTTGCTAGTATTTTATTTAAATCTTAATTTAACTAATGGGCTTAATTTTATGGCTTAATAGGCCTAAAGCCTACTTAGTGATTAGATTATTATTTAATGTGTTAATTAAAACAAAACCCTAGTCTACCTTTGAATCAAGAGATCGGCCACCCCATTTAAAATTCTGAAAACTCCTCTACCCTCTCTAAAACTCACGGCTGCACACACTTGGGCATTAAGAAGGACTTTTCGAAAGGCAGCAAGCCAAGTGGAAGCCATCGTCGCGTCCCGTTCTTCGTCGTCAACGTATATTCGAGCGTATATTACGCAAAGGCACACCCTAATCTCCTTTTCTCATCCATCATGTCATATTATTGTTTTCTTGGTATATGCATGAAATCATGTTCTTATTTTTTCTGAAAAATCGAAGGTAGCATGCTTGTCTCGGTTCCTTGTAGTTTGTTGTTTAAAATAATTGTTCAATCATGCTAAGGGGCTGCCATGATGCTATACTATGATTAAACAAAGGTTTCAAGTAAAACTAAGTCTCACACACCCACCCAATTTCGACAGAAACCAAAGGAAATAAAGAATCAGAAATTGCATGTGGTTGTCTTGTGTTGGGGGCGATCGGGTTTCAGGTAGGAGAGTTGGGCTCGGTGGGGCTCTTGTCCAGGGGCTAGCACGGGGCGTGAGGGAGACCAGGGAAGAGTCCTAGCCATGCTAGGACTCGAGAGGAGAGGCAGCGAAGAGTCCTTTGCAGGAAGGACTCTACCCGAGAAATCAGTGGCAGCGCTGTGATGCCTTCGCACGGCTTCAGGGGTGTATGGCTCGATGCATTGGGCACGGGCTGGGCAAAGGTGATGCACTAGAGTCCTAGGAGGGTGCACGAGGGGTGGTACAGGGGCTGAGCTTGTTGGTTCAGAGGTTGGGGAGCAAAACATAGAGTCCTTGCATGTGTAAAGTCTCGGCCAGCTTAGGTGTATTTTGGGGTGCCACGTTTTTTTCTTTAAGGTGGTTTTCTTGTCAAAGTTAGAGTCCAGTAGGTTACTTTGGGATGTTGGGCAAGTTTTGGCTTGACATGGTCCGGGGGTAACTCGTAAAATCAAAAGTTGGCTCGGGGTCGAAGTTTAAGTGTCAAATAGGGCTTTCAAAAAGAAGAAAATTGGAAACGACTCACGGGGGTCAAGTCGTGGTCCATAAGGGCTAAAATAATATAAAAAGACTAAATTTAGAATTTAGGAATTTTATATTAAAGTTTGGCATTTTTCGGGATTAAAACACCGTTAAAACAATTAATTATAGATAATTGAAAAAGTCTAACATTTAAGCCAAATAAAATTATGTACAAATTCACGTAAGCTTAAATTATTATTTGGGACATGTTAGAGTCATGAAATCAAGAAAAAAGTCGAAAACGTAAAATTTTTAGTCTAGGGGTAAAACGGTCTTTTTACATCGGGAAATTAGTAAAGGTCATGGCAGTGCCCTAAATACTGTTTTTATGATATTATGATTATTTTTAAATGTTTATGATTAAATTATTATTTTAAAATGTCTATTTGATTTTTATGATTTATGGAAGACATTTAAAAGACATGTTGTACGCTTGGTTTCAAAAACAAAATGTTATGTTATGCATGATTTTTATAAAGTGATTAGAATGTAAATGTTGAAGGAAGTGAAGTGATTGTGACTTATTCGTTAATGCTGGCAACGTCGTGAGGGTTATGGTCCCAGTGGGAGCCCGACAATCGTGTTTCCATCATTGCGAATATGTGGTAACGGTCATGTGGTAACGGTAAGGATGGGAATGTCGTGAGGGGAAAAGGCACGAGAGGGAACCCATTTATGGGAAAAGGCCCCCGAGGGAACCCCGACGAGCGTATTTCAATTCGATCATGATAGGCCAGGGCCCAGTTGACTGGTGAGAGTGTTGCTGGTGTCCCCCGCCGCCCAGTACTGAGGTTTCACGTAGATGGATCCATCGTCATGTCATGTCATGTCAGGAAAGTCACAATTAACGATCTGAATTAAACAAAGGAAAAAAAAAGGAAAATGTTCATGATCATGTTAAAGGTTTTATGTTATGTCATGTTGAGGAAAAAGGAAAAAGTTAAGGTTTATGGTAGCATGTTATGAAAAATTATTTTATGAAAATGTTTATGTTTACGTTTTATGCATCATGAAAATGTTTACGAAAATGTTTATGTTTATGCATCTTCATGAAAACGATATTTTAAGTACAAATATTTTTCACCGTTATATGTTGACTGTATTACGTATTACTCGTTATAAAGATTATGGTGTGTTGAGTCTTTAGACTCACTAGGTGTGATGGATGCAGGTGGTATTGAGGGAGGACTTGATGAGTGATTTGACTGGACTGAAGGCGCACACAACCCGAGGACCAGCGCTTCTACTTTTTCCGCACTATGACTTTTGACTCATGTTTTATGATTAAAGATTTTTAAGATTATTTATTTATGCATTTGAGAGATTTTTGAGAGGTTTAGTATGGGCTATTCTTTTTAAATTATTGCTTTTTAGGTTTGGTAAAATGTTTGACGATTTTATGCTTTAAAATATTTTCCTTTGGATTTTTAAATAGCAGTTGGATGGTTATTTTTAAAATGATGTCAAAAATATTTTATGGTTCGGCCGATGTTAAGTGAGGTTTTAAAAAAAATAAAATTTCTAGTACTTTTAAAGCAATAAAAAGGACATGACGTTTCAGACTGAAACGTCTGCTTATTCGTTTTCTTAAAATGTACTAGAATTTTTTTTTTAACATCGTCTACTGTTTTACCAAACCTAAAAAGCAATAATTTGAAAAGAATAGCCCATACTAAACCTTTCAAAAATCTCTCAAATGCATAAATAAATAAACTTAAAAATCTTTAATCATAAAGCATGAGTCAAAAGTCATAGTGCGGAAAAAGTAGAAGCGCTGGTCCTCGGATTGTGTGCCCCTTCAGTCCAGTCAAATCACTTATCAAGTCTTCCCTCAATACCACCTGCATCCATCACACCTAGTGAGTCTAAAGACTCAACACACCATAATCTTTATAACGAGTAATACGTAATACAGTCAACATATAACGGTGAAAAATATTTGTATTTAAAATATCGTTTTCATGAAAATGCATAAACATAAACATTTTCGTAAACATTTTCATGATGCATAAACTTTAAATAAAAATATCTTCATAATGATGCATCAACTTTAAACATAAACATTTTCATGCCATGCATTAATAAACCTTAATCTTTTTCCTTTTTCCTCAACATGACATAAAACCTTTAACATGATCATAAACATTTTCCTTTTCCTTTTCCTTTGTTGAATTCAGATCGTTAATTGTGACTTTCCTCAACATGACATGACATGACGATGGATCCATCTACGTGAAACCTCAGTACTAGGCGGCGGGGGACACCAGCAACACTCTCACCGGTCAACTGGGCCCTGGCCTATCATGATCGAATAGAAATACGCTCGTCGGGGTTCCCTCGGGGGTTTTTTCCCATAAATGGGTTCCCTCTAGGGCCTTTTCCCCTCACGACATTCCCATCTTTACCGTTACCACATGACCGTTACCACATATTCGCAATGATGGAAACACGATCGTCGAGCTCCCACTGGGACCATAACCCTCACGACATTGCCAGCATTAACGAATTAGTCACAATCACTTCACTTCCTTCAACATTTACATTCTCATCACTTTATAAAAATCATGCATAACATAACATTTTGTTTTTGAAACCAAGCATGCAACATGTCTTTTAAATGTCTTCCATAACTCATAAAAATCAAATAGACATTTTAAAATAATAATTTAATCATAAACATTTAAAAATAATCATAATATCATAAAAACAGTATTTAGGGCACTGCCATGACCTTTACTAATTTCCCGGTGTAAAAAGACCGTTTTACCCCTAGACTAAATATTTTACGTTTTCGACTTTTTTCTTGACTTCATGACTCTAACATGTCCCAAATAATTATTTATGCTTACGTGAATTTTTTCAAAATTTTATTTGGCTTAAATGTTAGACTTTTTCAATTATCTTTAATTAATTTTTTTAACGGTGTTTTAATCCCGAAAAATGCCAAACTTTAATATAAAATTCCTAAATTTTAAATTTAGTCTTTTTTTTTTATTTTAGCCCTTATGGACCACGACTCGACCCCCGTGAGTCGTTTTCCAATTTTCTTCTTTTTGAAAGCCCTATTTGACACTCTAACTTCGACCCCGAGCCAACTTTTGATTTTCACGAGTTACCCCCGGACCATGTCGAGCCAAAACTTGCCCAACATCCCAAAGTAACCTACTGGACTCTAACTTTGACAAGAAAACCATCCTAAAGCCAAAAACATGGCACCCAAAAATACACCTAAGCTGGCCGAGACTTTACACATGCAAGGACTCTATGTTTTGCTCCCCAACCCCTGAACCAACGGGCCCAGCCCCTGTACCACCCCTTGTGCACCCTCCTAGGACTCTAGTGCATCACCTTTGCCCAGCCCGTGCCCCATGCATCGAGCCATACACCCCTGAAGCCGTGCGAAGGCATCACAGCGCTGCCACTGATTTCTCGGGTAGAGTCCTTCCTGCAAAGGACTCTTCGCTACCTCTCCTCTCGAGTCCTAGCATGGCTAGGACTCTTCCCTGGTCTCCCTCACGCCCCGGGCTAGCCCCTGGACAAGAGCCGCACCGAGCCCAACTCTCCTACCTGAAACCCGATCGCTCTAACACAAGACAACCGCATGCAATTTCTGATTCTTTATTTCCTTTGGTTTCTGTCAAAATTGGGTGGGTGTGTGAGACTTAGTTTTACTTGAAACCTTTGTTTAATCATAGTATAGCTTCATGGCAGCCCCTTAGCATGATTGAACAATTATTTTAAACAACAAACTACAAGGAATCGAGACAAGCATGCTACCTTCGATTTTTCAGAAAAAATAAGAACATGATTTCATGCATATACCAAGCAAACAATAATATGACATGATGGATGAGAAAAGAAGATTAGGGTGTGCCTTTGCATAATATACGCTCGAATATACGTTGACGACGAAGAACGGGACGCGACGATGGCTTCCACTTGGCTTGCTGCCTTTCAAAAAGTCCTTCTTAATGCCCAAGTGTGTGCAGCCGTGAGTTTTAGAGAGGGGAGAGGAGTTTTCAGAATTTTAAATGGGGTGGCCGATCTCTTGATTCAAAGGTAGACTAGGGTTTTGTTTTAATTAACACATTAAATAATAATCTAATCACTAAGTAGAATTTAGGCCTATTAAGCCATAAAATTAAGCCCATTAGTTAAATTAAGATTTAAATAAAATACTAGAAAAGTTTTTCTTTAATTAAAATGTGAATTTATTAGCCAGGTTGCCAAAAAGCTCGTATTTTAGTTGAAAAATCAACACCGATAAAATTTACGTCCCGGCGTATAAAATCACCTCAAAATCCTTATTTTCGAAAATACTGACAAGCATCGGCCATATTTTAAATAATTAAAAATAATCATTTAATAAAATCATTTTTCTTTTTCAGCCCTCGGTCCCTGTTCCTCGATCGTCACTTGAATATTCCTAAAAATACCACTAAATGCATGATGATAATAAAAGTCTAATTAAGCATATAAACAAGTATGTCATATAATTAATTAGCAACTAAAATCAATTAATTACTCAATTTTTCAAAATTTCCTAGATTCGCATGCAGTTGGATTACGTCATCTTAATTTTGGACCTTACAATTCCTCCCCCCTTAAATAAAATTTCGTCATCGAAATTGAAACTTACCGAATAGATCCGGTTAGCGACTCTTCAAGTCTCTCTCGGTTTCCCAAGTAGCTTCCTCTTCCGAGTGATTCAGCCACTTGACCTTGACCATTGGAATGACTTTGTTATGCAATCGTCTTTCTTGTCTAGCCAGAATCTAGACAGGTCTTTCTTCATACGACATATTTGGAGTTAGTTGAAGAGGTTCATAATTAAGCACATGTGATGGGTTATACATGTACTTCCGCAGCATCGAAATGTGGAACACATTGTGAACTCCAGAAAGTGCGGGTGGCAATGCCACTTTATAAGCTAGCGTCCCAATCCTCTCCAAAATCTCGAATGGGCCAATAAATCTATGATTAAGCTTGCCCTTCTTGCCAAAACGCATAACACCCTTCATGGGTGCTATCTTCACAAACACGTGGTCGCCTACTGCAAACTCCAAGTCCCTTCGTCTTTTGTCCGCATAACTCTTTTGTCGGCTTTGTGCAGTCTTCATTCTATCACGAATCTTGACTACAAGCTCACCTGTTTCTTCAATCACATCTGGACCAATGTCTCTTCTTTCCCCAACCTCGTCCCAATGAATAGGAGGTCTACATTTTCTTCCATAGAGTGCCTCAAAAGGAGGCATCCCAATTGATGATTGGAAACTATTGTTGTAGGTGAACTCCACTAGAGGTAACTTGGGTTCCCAACTGCCTTGGAAATCAATAACACACGCTCGCAGTAGATCCTCCAAAATCTGTATAACTCTCTCCGACTGGCCATCGGTCTGAGGATGGAATGCTGTACTGAATAATAACTTGGTCCCCATCACTGCATGCAGACTCTTCCAAAAAGATGAAGTGAATCGTGGGTCTCTGTCAGAAACAATAGATACTTGTATCCCATGCAGACGAACTATCTCCCGAATATATAACTCTGCATACTGTACCATGGTGAATGTCGTCTTAACAGGTAGAAAATGCGCTGATTTTGTAAGACGATCAACTATCACCCAAATGGCATTCAATCCCTTAACAGTTTTAGGCAATCCCACAACAAAGTCCATGGTGATATTTTTCCATTTCCACTCGGGAATAGGGAGTGGCTTCAATTTTCCCGCTGGTCTCTGATGCTCTGCTTTGACTTGCTGACAAGTCAAACACTCCGATACATATCTCAGAATGTCCCTCTTCATGCCTGGCCACCAATATAACAACTGCAAATCTCTATACATCTTTGTACTACCCGGATGAATGGAATATGGTGTGTCGTGGGCTTCCTTCATAATAAGATCTCTCAAAGAATCGTCACTAGGAACCCATAGACGGTCTCGATAACGGACTAAACCATCCACCACCGAATATAAATTCCGGCCCTTGGCTTCATCTCTTGCTCTCCACTTTTGCAACTGCTCATCAGTAGACTGCCCATCACGAATTCTGTCTCTCAAAGTAAACTGTACTGATAATGTGGCAAGATTAGGGGCCTCGCCCCTGGCATATACTGTAAGCTCAAACCGCTGTATCTCGGACTGCAATGGTCTTTGGAGCGATAACTGAGTGATAACTGCTGCCTTTCTGCTCAATGCGTCCGCCACTACATTAGCTTTCCCCGGATGGTAGCAAATGTCACAATCATAGTCCTTTACCAATTCGAGTCAACTGCGCTGTCTCATATTCAACTCCTTTTGGGTGAAGAAGTATTTCAAACTTTTATGATCGGTGAATATCTTGCACTTCTCTCCATAAAGGTAGTGTCTCCAAATTTTCAGTGCGAAGACTACTGCTGCAAGCTCAAGATCATGAGTAGCGTAGTTCTTTTCATTAATTTTCATTTGTCTTGACGCATAGGCGATAACTCGGTCGTTTTGCATAAGAACTGCGCCCAAAACAAGCTTAGAAGCGTCGGTATAAAGAACATAATCCCCTTGCCCCGATGGCATAGATAACACTGGAGCGGATATCAAGGCTTGCTTCAACTTGTCAAAACTGTCTTGACACTCGGATCCCCAATAAACTTAGCATTTTTCTTCGTCAAAGATGTCAAAGGAACTGCAATGGATGAGAACCCCTTGATGAATTTGCGATAATAGCCAGCTAGTCCCAAGAAACTGCAAATCTCGGTGACACTCTTCGGTACTGGCCACTCTTTTACTGCCTCAACTTTACTCGGATCAACTTCCACGCCATCACTAGAAATGATGTGGCCTAAGAACGCCACTCTGTCAAGCCAAAACTCGCACTTGCTGAACTTTGCATATAGCTTTCTGTCTTGTAATACCTGCAGTGCGATCCTCAAATGACAACTATGCTCCTTTCTGTTCTTGGAATAGATCAATATGTCATCAATGAAGACAATAATAAACTGATCCAGATATGGCTGAAATACGCGATTCATGAGATCCATGAAGATCGCTGGCGCATTGGTCAACCCGAATGGCATAACCATAAACTCATAGTGCCCATATCTTGTGCGAAATTATGTCTTGTGCATGTCAGACTCCTTGACTTTCAACTGATGGTATCCAGATCGCAGATCAATTTTATAAAATATCGAAGCTCCTTGCAACTTGTCAAATAAATCCTCAATCCTTGGCAGTGGATACTTATTTTTTATAGTGAACCTATTGAGCTCTCGATAATCGATGCAAAGACGCATACTACCATCTTTCTTTTTCACAAACAAAACCGGTGCGCCCCACGGAGAGTAACTAGGGCGAATAAAACCCTTGTCTAGCAGTTCTTGAATTTGATCTTTCAATTCTTTCATTTCAGCGGGTGCTAGACGATAAGGTGCTTTAGATATAGGAACAGTGCCCGGCATAAGGTCAATAGAGAACTCCACCTCACGATCGGGTGGAATGCCAGAAACGTCGTTGGGAAAAACGCTAGGAAAATCTCTCACAATATCAACATCTTCTATCTTCTGACTGATGGATTCATGTGTAGTAGTGACACATGCTAGATAAGCTTGACATCCACGCTTAATAAGCTTCCTCGCACATAGACAAGAGATAATGTGCGGCATTTGTTTGTTTCTTGCCGCCTCAAAGACAAAAGATTTACCACTAGGTGGCCTAATAGATACTGATCGCTGACGAAAATCAATCGATGCTCCATTCGCTGATAGCCAATCCATCCCAAGTATAATATCGAATTCGGGCATAGGAAGCACAATAAGATCTGCCCGAACAACATCTTTGAATAACCGAAGCTCCAGATTCTTAACAATCTTAGACGTGAGCATCTGATCGCTGGATGGAATAGAAACTTTGAAACCCAAACCCATATCTTGAGGAGTAATTTTCAGTCTTTTTATGAAGGTTTCAGATATGAAAGAGTGTGTAGCTCCTGAATCTAGCAATGCATTGGTAGCTACACCTAAAATGATGATCCTCCCTGCGATGAAAATTGTCTTATATATCTTTTTGCGTTGAATCTTAAGGATTAATTATCATTAATTCCCAAAGTTATAAGAAGATTGCGCGTTGAACTTAAACATTTCTTTGGAAAAAAATTGCACCTTAGTCCCTCAATTTTTGAAATTTGCAAAATTGACCCCAAAATTTTCGAATTAATGCAATTAAGTCCTTATATTATTCGGAATTCTGATTTAGCCCTTCATGTTTCGAAAATTGCATTTTTTTTATCCTTAAGATTTCAGAAATTTCACTTAGGTCCCTTATTTTCGAAATTGCATTATAGTCCCTTTAATTTCTTCGAAACTGCACAATAGACCTCAAAGTTTCGAAAATTGCACAATAACCCCCAAAATTTCGAAATCTCCCTAAATTATGATTTTCTTTAACTTTGGCCCTAAAACTTTTTATTTGGAATCATTCCATCCTTCACATAAAACAAGGCACAAAATTCAAATAATTTTCTATGGTTTCTAAAATCATCACTTAAATCCAACTAGGTAGAACATGCAACCTAATTTATTCTAGGTTGAAACTTGATCCCAAATCAATTATAATAACCAATTTAACACTTCATGCATTAATAAGCAATATAAAAATGTTAAATGACTAGGTTACACGTGATGAGTGTAGTGTCTGCCTCTTCCTCAGCTTCCTCGGCATTCATAACATAAGGTCGGGCCGTGGTAGCTGCTTTCTTCTTTGGACACTCGATAGCTTTGTGTCCATCCTCCTTGCAGTAAAAACATTTAAATGATCCCCATTCACATTTTCCAAGATGTGTACTGTTGCACTGTTTGCATGGTTGTCTCTCAGCAGGCTTTGGTGCTCCAGGATTTTGTGGCTTTGGTGGCGCTGGCTTCTTGACTTGACCTTGGGGCTTTTGAGGCCCTTGAGGTCTAGGATGACCAATATTTGGCTTCTTGTTGGGTTGACTGTTATTCTGATAGTGCTGCCTCTTGCGCTGAATCTCAAAGTCAATGTCCTTTAAGGACTGCTCAGCCTGATATGCATAAGTAACTGCCATAGCATAATTCTTCGGACGCATCATCATAACTTTATCCCGAATGGTAGGTCGTAGGCAATCCTTGAAATGCCTAAGTTTTTCTTCCGCGTCTCCAGCAATAAGGGGTACAAAGTGGCAACCCCTATCAAACTTCTTCACAAAATCAGCAACAGGTATGTCTCCCTGACGGAGAGTCATAAATTCCCACTTTATCCGGCTTCTGACATCAGCAGTGAAGTATTTCTCATAGAATTTCGTCTTGAACTGTGCCCAAGTGAGTGTAGCAAGGTCAACACCATGCTCGGATCCTTCCCACCATAAACAAGCATCGTCCCCTAAGCAGATAAGTAGTGCACCTCACACGGTCGGCGTCTCCCATGTACAGATAGCGAAAATGTACCTCGAGTGATCGGATCCAACTCTCAGCAGCAAATGGATCGGTGGCGCCAGAAAATTCCTTCGGCCCTAGCCTCCGGAACTGCTCATAAATATCCTGCGGTGGCCTAGGTGGCTGCTGCTGCATCTGCTGTAACTGCAGCTGTAATTGCTGCTGCAGTATCTGCTGCTGCTGTAACTGCTGCTGGTGTCCCCCGCCGCCCAGTACTGAGGATTCACGTAGATGGATCCATCGTCATGTCATGTCATGTTGAGGAAAGTCACAATTAACGATCTGAATTCAACAAAGGAAAAGGAAAAGGAAAAGGAAAATGTTTATGATCATGTTAAAGGTTTTATGTCATGTTGAGGAAAAAGGAAAAAGATTAAGGTTTATTTATGCATGTCATAAAAATGTTTATGTTTAAAGTTGATGCATCATTATGAAGATAATTTTATTTAAATTTTATGCATCATGAAAATGTTTACGAAAATGTTTATGTTTATGCATCTTCATGAAAACGATATTTTAAGTACAAATATTTTTCACTGTTATATATTGACTGTATTACGTATTACTCGTTATAAAGATTATGGTGTGTTGAGTCTTTAGACTCACTAGGTGTGATGGATGCAGGTGGTATTGAGGGAGGACTTGATGAGTGATTTGACTGGACTGAAGGCGCACACAACCCGAGGACCAGCGCTTCTACTTTTTCCGCACTATGACTTTTGACTCATGCTTTATGATTAAAGATTTTTAAGTTTATTTATTTTTGCATTTGAGAGATTTTTGAGAGGTTTAGTATGGGCTATTTTTTTCAAATTATTGCTTTTTAGGTTTAGTAAAACAGTAAACGATGTTAAAAAAAATGCTTTGAAAGTCCATGTTGGCTTCCTATAAGATAAAAACATTTTTATAAATAAGATACTCATCAAATTTTAAATATGCAATAGAAAGATAATAGCAAGATTCAAAATAATTTGGTACACATAATATTATTTTCGGTCACAAATTTACTACAATCCAGACACTTTATTATAATGCTAATCTAATCGAACATCTCTCCGCCGTCGCTGTCACTGGCACTGTCGTCTCCGGCCACTTCCATTGGTGCTACCTCTTCTTCCTCCATGTTCTCTATCACCAAATGTAGGTAGTTGTTCTGCTCTTGAAGTCTGTCCATAGTGCCGTGAAGCTTCGAAATGTACCGGTCCTGTTTGGCGTTGAACTCCTCTTGGCGCTGAAGGGCCTGCGTAGCACGTCCTCGTTCTATCTCTACTCTCTCCAGTAACTCCTTGTTGAGTGAAGCTAAGCGCGCGATGCGAGCTGAATCAGTCGGTATGTGTAGAAGTTGGCTCTCAGCCAAGTCCAAATGATGAGTAAGTCGCTGCACGTCGGTCTCCAGTATGTGCCTAATCTCACTAAGCTCCTGTTTTTCCAGTTTCTCCCTAGCCAGCTGTGCCTTCAGAGTCGTAATCTCCCTAGCTTGATTATCTATGGTAAGCTGACGCATACGAAGAGCAGCCTGAGCGCGAGTACGTGGAGCAGCCATTTCCTAGGATAAAATGGAAGTAAAGCATCAGAATCGTATAAAGGATAGAAAGGCATAGAAACAAAGTTGTCGTGGAGAGTTTTCGATACTAATGATTTTCGGAACGATTGAAGGGCTAGATTTTCGAATTTCTCAAGGAAATTTTTTGGAAAAGATGAATGTTAGATTTAGATAGGATTGCACTAGGCTTTTGCCAAAATTTGACTTCGTCAAATTTTTTCTGTCAAAATCCCAGCTGGATTATGAACCTGGCGGCTCTGATATCACTTAAATGTCACGCCCCATGTCCGAAGCGTTGGTGACATTCGGCATTGTTTAATTACTTGAAAACAATTAAGCCTCGTATCTAATCAAACCAGTCTTTTTCATAAATTAATATTTTCTTTACAATGACAATGAAATGGAAACTACATCAGAGTTTCAGAAGCGGAATTAAAAGAAAATCATAAACTCTTGAGTCCTGATCTGGATCATCGATTCACCAACCCTAGTAAGCTTCCTGCTCCTCCTCATTTATTTGCTCTTCAGTTTTATCTTAAATTTGTAAGGGGTGAGTGTTTTGGGAAACACTCAGCAATTGGGGGTCGATTGATTTTCAATGATACATATAGATCTTAATCTTTAAACAGTTCTATAACAATCTTTCAAATCATATTACTTTTAACTCATAATAACGGAAACGAATCGAACAAAAGACAAAGTTTTTCAGATGATTCGAAATAGTTCAGAAGCAAATCAGATAATTTCGGACAGAACAAACACAACACTGTTACTCATCTCATTTCCATGGTCAAATTGTCCCCAATATGTTAGTACTCTAAGGTGTGAGGCTAGAACTCGGTTTTATACCCACCGGTGGGGGCCAGACAGAAATGCTTTTATACCCACCATTGGGGGCCAAAAAGAAATTGTTTTATACCCACCATTGGGGGCCAGAGAGAATCACAATTCTCGTCTCATTTCAAATTGAATCGTAACAGTGTAACAAAGATTTCAGATTTTCATCGAACAGAACTTATAAAAATTTTCAGATATTAGATTTTCAAACGAATTTAGAGGAATCAACGAATTTCGAAAACATAAAAAAACATATAATCGATCGAAATTTTAAATAAAACAGACTAACATTTTCGAAAATAAGGACACACATACATGCATGCCATATTATGTATATCAAAGTTTGAAAATACAAAAAGATACGTAACAAAAGCCCACTTACTGTATTTTGGAGGTAGAACCGAAATTGGTAGACTTGGCACCTTGCTTCCCGAATTTTCTGCAGCACTTCGACGTTACTTTGACAAATGAGGTCTTCGATGCGGCAGCACTTTGACGCAAAGTTTCAGCACCGGACTGTACAAAATTTTCTCCTCTTTTCCTTGCTTGCTTGGCCGAAATTTTGGAGGGTGAGGGGAAGGGAGAACCGAAACCTTGGCTTGATTTTTGAGGTGGTATGGCAATGCATGGTGTCTCATATTTATAGGCCAAGACTTGCCCCTTCATCTAGCCCATGGCCGCCCACCTTGTCCTCCAAGAAAGTATTTATTGTACTCATTATGGTGGTCAAAGCATATCAAGCACCAAAGGCCATCCCTCACCTCATAATTGTGTCTTGGTCTCCTAGCTTCTCCCTTAGCTCATTCATGGTTTAACTCAAAAGTTATTTCCTTCACATTTAATTTGTCCAAACTCTTGGCTCAACTTATAGCTCCCTTTTTGGTCTTGTTTGGACAAGCTTGGTTGAGCTTCTCCGAGCTGAAAGATCGAGTCTTTGAGCTGGGGTTTTAGTCCTCCCGTGACAACTCTTTGATGGATGCGGTTATTTGCAGCTCGGCCTCCTGTTCAGTTAATCTCAAAACTTTGAAGTTGATTTCTCGAGTTAAATTTAATGAAAATCTAAGTTAATATTCAAGTTATCTAGTTGGAACGAAAATTTTCGAGCTTAGTTTGAGGTAAACTTCAAGTTAATATTACTTACTTGATTTGCTTCGGATCGTAAAATCCTGGGTTCTCACATCCCTCCCTCCTTATTAACAGTTTCGTCCTTGAAACTTGCATTTGCTTGATTTTTTGAATAGATGAGGGTATTGTGATCGCATTTTCTCCTCGAGTTCCAAAGTTGCCTCCCTTTCAGAGTGATTTGACCACTGTACTTTGACATAAGGTATTGTCTGGTTTCTCAACACTTGATCTTTTGAGTCCACTATTCGGGTAGGGACTTCTTCATATTTAAGTTCTTCGTTGAGTTTTTCTTCAATCATCAGTGGTGTAACCTTGAGTACATGACTCGGGTCGGGGACATACTTCCTCAGCTGTGAGATATGGAAAACGTTATGTATTCTGGCCATGTCTGGTGGTAACGCTAATCGGTAAGCTAAGGTTCCTACCTTCTCCAGTATCTCGAACGGTCCCACATATCTCGGATTCAACTTTCCGGATTTACTGAACCGAACTACTCCTTTCATGGGAGAGAGCTTGACATAAGCTTTTTCACCAACTTCCAACTGTAAGGGTCTTCTCTTCAGATCGGCCCAACACTTTTGCCTATCTTGGGCTGCCTTGAGTCTTTATTTGATACGGATACTTTGTCAACGATAATGTGAATAAGTTCTGGTCCGGTAACAGCTTTTTCTCCGACCTCGTCCCAATATAGAGGCGACCTACACTTTCGACCATACAAAGCCTCATATGGAGCCATCTCAATACTACTATGGTAGCTGTTGTTATAGGCGAACTCTATTAACGGTTATTGTTCATTCCAATTCCCATGAAAGTCCAGTGCGCATGCCCTCAAAATATCTTCGAGGGTTTGAATAGTCCTTTCAGTTTGGCCATCAGTCTCTGGATGATAGGCCGTGCTGAGAGTAACCTTGGTTCCCATAGCTTTTTGGAAACTTCCCCAAAATCTTGATACAAATCTTGGATCTCGGTCAGACAGTATACTTGCTGGAACTTCATGTAGTCTCACTATGTTGTCCATATACAGGGTAGCGAGCTTATCCAGGTTGTAAGTCATCCGCACCGGTAAGAAATGTGCCGACTTAGTCAATCTGTCAATGATTACCCAAATTCCATCATAACCTTGCCTTGATTTTGGTAGCCCGACTACAAAGTCCATGGAGATACTATCCCACTTCCATGTTGGTATTTCCAATGGCTGTAAAAGTCCTCTAGGCCTTTGATGCTCTGCCTTGACTTGTTGACAGGTTAGGCACTTGGAAACAAAAACAGCCACGTCTTTCTTCATTCCGTTCCACCAGTAATTATTTTTAAGATCTCTATATATTTTGGTACTCCCTAGATGTACCGAAAATCTCGATTTATGTGCCTCGGCCATTATCTCTTCTCGAATTCCATCGACGTTTGGCACAAACAATAATCCTTTCATCCAGAGTATCCCATTTTCATCAATTTGAAATTCTGGAACTTTTCCTTCTTGGATTTGTTCCTTAATTTTAAAGATGGAGGTGTCTTGACTCTACTTCAATTTGATGGTCTCTCGGAGACATGGTTGTACTGATAGTGAAGATAAGTTAACCTTCCCAGGGTTCCTTCGACTCAACGCATCTGCCACCTTATTTGCCTAACCCGGATGATAATTGATTGACAAATCATAGTCCTTGAGAAGTTCCATCCACCTTCTTTGCCTCATGTTTAATTCCTTTTGGGTGAAAATGTACTTGAGGCTCTGGTGATCAGTAAAAACTTCGCATTTTACTCCATACAGGTAGTGCCTCCAGATTTTAAGCGCAAATACTACTGCAGCTAACTCCAAGTCATGAGTGAGGTAATTCTTCTCATATGGTTTTAGTTTTCGTGGGGCATAAGCGATTAGCTGCCCCTCTTGCCTAAGTACACATCCTAATCCTCCCTTTGAAGCGTCACTGTATACAGTGAGATTCTTACCATCCTCGGGAAGAACTAGTACTGGTGTGGATGCGAGTTTCGTCTTCAGAGTTTCAAAACTTCTTTCACACGCTTCATCCCAAATAAATTTCGAATTTTTCTGAGTAAGTTTGGTGAGTGGAATGGTTATCGAAGAAAATCGTTCCATAAATTTTATATAATAGCCAGCTAAACCCAGAAAACTCCTTACTTCAGTCACTGTCGTTGGTTGTGGCAAATCCTTGATTGCTTCCACCTTCTTAGGGTCTACTGACACTCCTAATTCGGAAATTATATGACCTAGGAATGCCACACTTTTTAACCAAAACTCACATTTCTTGAATTTGGCGTATAGTTCTTTTTCTCGCAGTGTCTGCAAAGTGAGACGCAGATGTTCTCTGTGTTCTTCTTCACTTGGTGAGTACACAAAGATATCATCTATAAAAACAACCACAAATTTGTCGAGGTATGATTTAAATACCCGATTCATCAGGTCCATGAATGCTGCAGGAGCATTTGTTAGACCAAAAGGCATTACTGTGAATTCGTAATGTCCATATCTCGTCCTGAACGCAGTTTTATGGATATCCTCGGCTTTGACCTTCAACTGGTGGTAACCAGATCTCAGATCTAGTTTTGAGAAAACTTCAGCTCCTTTTAGCTGATCGAAAATATGATCTATTCTCGGAAGTGGGTACTTATTCTTTATGATGATCTTGTTTAACTCCCGGTAGTCAATACATAGTCTCATGCTTCCGTCCTTTATCTTCACGAATAGTACTGGGGCTCCCCATGGGGATGCACTAGGACGGACCTGATTTTTGTCCAGTAACTCCTGAAGTTGTTCTTTTAACTCTTTCAATTCTGCTGGAGCCATTCGGTATGGTGCCTTTGATATGGGTGTAGCACCAGGGACCAAGTTGATTTCAAATTCTACTTCTCTATCGGGTATCTCACCCGGTAACTCTTCGGGAAAAACATCTGGAAATTCTTGAACAATCGGTATATCTTCCATCTTTGGAATCTCCTCTCTTTTGACTTCATTGATCATTGCAAGATAAATCTCTTCTCCTCCTACTATGGCATGGTGTTTACCTAACCAGTCCATTCCAAGATTGATGTCAAACTCAACCATATTGAGTTGGATAAATTCCACTTCAAAAGTTTGTTTGCTGATGCAAATTTTACAGTTTTGATATACTTTGTGGGTTTCAATTGTTTTGCTGGCAGGTGTTGCTACTCTTAACGGTTAACTAAGAATATTATGTACAAGTTTAAGCTTTTTAGCAAATCTTCTAGACATAAACGAGTGCGTAGCACCACAATCAAACAAAGTATATGCAGGTATGTCATTGAGTAGTATAGTACCTGCTACTACCTTGTTGGTGTTATCAGCTTCCTCTTGGGTGATTGCATATACCCTAGCATTAGTCTTGTTCTCATTTTACTTTCTGGGTCCCGCCCCTTTTTCTTTGTTTTCCGGACATTCTTTAATTCGATGACCCACTTGTCCACACTTAAAACATGCACCTGTCTTCCGATAACATTCTCCGGTATGATACTGTTTACAGTTGTCGCACCACTTCCCTTCCCTGTTGCCAGTATTGCACGAACTTCTTTGGGAAAGCCTACCTGAATAATTTGGTTTCTTAAACTTGGGACCATTCTGAGTAGGTTGATTAACCATCGGTCTTTTGTTCTTGTTCTCTTCCTCGCGACGTTTGATATCTGTTTCAGCGCTCATTACAGCGCCCATCACATCAGCAAAACTGTTTGGCTTGAATACTGCCAATGCTGACTGAATCCGACTGTTGAGTCCCTTTTTAAAGCGATGCATTTTTAACGTTTCATCCGACATGATCGTTGGGACATAGGTTCCCAGATCATTGAATCTCGAAGTGTATTCCATTACCGCCATGTCTAGGGTCTGCTTGAAATTCTCAAATTCGCTTAACTTCTGCAGACGAAATTCGGCTGGGTAGTATTGTTTCAAAAACTCCCTCTTAAAATTTTGCCATGTGATCTCTTCTACTTCAGCTAGAGATGGTGACACAGTTTCCCACCATTTTCGCGCTCTTTCTTCAAGAAACGGTGTTACCACCTCTACTCTAAATTCTTCAGGCACTTCAAGTAGGTGTAGTTGTGATTCGACATTTTTGAGCCAGTTGTGGCTGACTTCTGGGTCTGGGTTCCCATCGAAAGTTGGAACTCGATTTCTTCGGAAGGATTCAAAATGGTATTTAATCCCACGCTGTTGTGGTTCTTGAGGTGGTTGAATAGCGTTAGCCAATGGGTTCACGAATCCTTGCAACATCGTTGCTACGATAGTAGCTATCGCCATCATATCTTCTTGACTGAGATTTACTCTCGGAGGTGGTGGTGGGTTTTCATCTTGATTGGCGCCACGAGGGTTACAGTTATTTCGGGGTGGTCTGTCTGCCATATCCTACAACATATATTTTATTACTTTATTTCACCATAATGTAAAATCAAAATAATTTCATTAAATTTTGAAATTCATACAATCAAAAGTTTCAAAACAAATGATTAATAATTCTGAATACAACCAATGCCTAATCTAGAGTCCTCTCTCTACTCATCTATAATTTCTCCATCTCCTACGTCCTCGTTAACTTCTTCTTCCATCGGGTTTTCTTCTAGATGTCCCATGAGTTCTTCCATGTTGACCATTTCATTTTGTAGGTGCTCAATGTAATCCTGCAGTTGTGTGTTGTGGTGATCAAGGTTGTTCACTTGATCCTGTAGTTCTTGTATTGTTGATTGGCTTACTTTTTCATCTATTTCTTGCTCCCCGATTCGCTCTTCAAGACGGCGCTGCGTTTTGAGGAGACTATTACCTCGGATTTCGTTGCGCTTTCTTCAACTCTTGCTTGGTGATCTCGTGTTGACGCTCCGACTCTAGATGATAAGCAGCGAAACGTCTAACGTCTTTGCGTAGTTTCTTCTCTGGCCTCACGAAGATCCTCCATCATACATACGTTATTCCCATCCAACTAGTAGTTATCTCTTTCGAGTTTTTCATTTTTTTTAGTGTTTTAATTTCTGACTCCTTTTCCTGAAGTTGTTTCTCAAGTTCATTTATAATGCTTTGAAAGTCCGTGTTGGCTTCCTATAATATAAAAACATTTTTATAAATAAGATACTCATCAAATTTTAAATATGCAATAGAAAGATAATAGCAAGTTTCAAAATAATTTGGTACACATAATATTATTTTCAGTCACAAGTTTACTACAATCCAGACACTTTATTATAATGCTAATCTAATCGAACATCTCTCCGCCGTCGCTGTCACTGGCACTGTCGTCTCCGGCCACTTCCATTGGTGCCACCTCTTCTTCCTCCATGTTCTCTATCACCAAATGTAGGTAGTTGTTCTGCTCTTGAAGTCTGTCCATAGTGTCGTGAAGCTTCGAAATGTACCAGTCCTATTTGGCGTTGAACTCCTCTTGGCGCTGACGGGCTTGCGTATCACGTCCTCGTTCTATCTCTACTCTCTCCAGTAACTCCCTACTGAGTGAAGTTAAGCGCGCGATGCGAGCTGAATCAGTCGGTATATGTAGAAGTTGGCTCTCAGCCAAGTCCAAATGATGAGTAAGTCGCTGCACGTCGGTCTCTAGTATGTGCCTAATCTCACTAAGCTCCTGTTTTTCCAGTTTCTCCCTAGCCAGTTGTGCCTTCAGAGTCGCAATCTCCCTAGCTTGATTATCTATGGTAGGCTGACGCATACAAAGAGCAGCCTGAGCGCGAGTACGTGGAGCAGCCATTTCCTAGGATAAAATGGAAGTAAAGCATCAGAATCGTATAAAGGATAGAAAGGCATAGAAACAAAGTTGTCGTGGAAAGTTTTCGATACTAATGATTTTTGGAACGATTGAAGGGCTAGATTTTCAAATTTCTCAAGGAAAATTTTTAGAAAAATGAATGTTAGATTTAGATAGGATTGCACTAGGCTTTTGCCAAAATTTGACTTCGTCAAATTTTTTCTGTCAAAATCCCAGCGGGATTATGAACCTGGCGGCTCTGATATCACTTAAATGTCACGCCCCGTGTCCGAAGCGTTGGTGACATCCGGCATTGTTTAATTACTTGAAAACAATTAAGCCTCGTATCAAATCAAACCAGTCTTTTTCATAAATTAATATTTTCTTTACAATGACAATGAAATGGAAACTACATCAGAGTTTCAGAAGCGGAATTAAAAGAAAATCAGAAACTCTTGAGTCCTGATCTGGATCATCGATTCACCAACCCTAGTAAGCTTCCTGCTCCTCCTCATTTATTTGCTCTTCAGTTTTATCTTAAATTTGTAAGGGGTAAGTGTTTTGGGAAACACTCAGCAAGTGGGGGTCGATCGATTCTCAATGATACATATAGATCTTAATCTTTAAACAGTTCTATAACAATCTTTCAAATCATATTACTTTTAACTCATAATAACGGAAACGAATCGAACAAAAGACAAAGTTTTTCAGATGATTCGAAATAGTTCAGAAGCAAATCAGATAATTTCGGACAGAACAAACACAACACTGTTACTCATCTCATTTCCATGGTCAAATTGTCCCCAATATGTTAGTCCTCTAAGGGGTGAGGCCAGAACTCGGTTTTATACCCACCGGTTGGGGCCAGACAGAAATGGTTTTATACCCACCATTGGGGGCCAAACAGTAATTGTTTTATATCCACCATTGGGGGCCAGACAGAATCAAAATTCTCGCCCCATTTCAAATTGAATCGTAACAGTGTAACAAAGATTTCAGATTTTCATCGAACAGAACTTATCAAAATTTTCAAATATTAGATTTTCAAACAAATTCAGCGGAATCAACGAATTTCGAAAACATAGAAGAAACATATAATCAATCGAAATTTTAAATAAAACAGATTGACATTTTCGAAAATAAGGACACAAATACAAGCATGACATATTATGTATATCAAAGTTTGAAAATAAAAAAACATATGTAACAAAAGCCCACTTACTGTATTTTGGAGGTAGAACCGAAATTATTAGACTTTGGCACCTTGCTTCCCAAAATTTCTGCAGCACTTCGACGTAACTTTGACAAATGAGGTCTTCGATCCGGCAGCACTTTGACGCAATGTTTCAGCACTGGACCGTAAGAAATTTTCTCCTCTTTTCCTTCCTTGCTTGGCCGAAATTTGGAGGGTGAGGGGAAGGGAGAACCGAAACCTTGGCTTGATTTTTGAGGTGGTATGGCAATGCATGGTGTCTCATATTTATAGGCCAAGACTTGCCCCTTCATCTAGCCCATGGCCGCCCACCTTGTCCTCCAAGAAAGTATTTATTGTACTCATTATGGTGGTCAAAGCATATGAAGCACCAAAGGCCATCCCTCACCTCATAATTGTGTCTTGGTCTCGTAGCTCCTCCCTTAGCTCATTCATGGTTTAACTCAAAAGTTATTTCCTGCACATTTAATTTGTCCAAACTCTTGGCTCAACTTATAGCTCCCTTTTTGGTCATGTTTGGACAAGCTTGGTTGAGCTTCTCCGAGCTGAAAGATCGAGTCTTTGAGCTGGGGTTTTACTCCTCCCGTGACAACTCTTTGATGGATGCGGTTATTTGCAGCTCGGCCTCCTATTGAGTTAATCCCAGAACTTTGAAGTTGCTTCCTCGAGTTAAATTTAATGAAGATCTAAGTTAATATTCAAGTTATCTAGTTGGAACGAAAATTTTCGAGATTAGTTTGAGGTAAACTTCAAGTTAATATTACTTACTTGATTTGCTTCGGATCGTAATATCATGGGTTCTCACACATTCCATTCCATCAGTAATTTTTTTACTGATCTCGGTACATCTTTGTGCTTCCCGGATGTACTTAAAATTTCGATTTATGTTCCTTGACCATTACTTCTTCCCGAATACCATCGATGTTTGGCACACACAACCGTCCTTTCATCCAGAGAATATCATTTTCATCAATCTAAAATTATGGGGCCTTTCCTTCTCGAATTTGTTCTTTAATTTTGAGGATAGAGGAATCTTGGCCGTGCTTCAATTTGATTAATTCTTGAAGACATGGTTGCACTGATAGAGAAGATAAGCTTACTTTCCCAAGGTTCCTTCAAGTCAAAGCATCTGCCACCTTATTTGCCTTTCTCGGATGGTAATTGATTGAATCATAATCTTTCAGAAGTACCATCCACCTTATTTGCCTCATGTTTAATTCTTTTTGGGTGAATATGTACTTGAGGCCCTGGTGATCAGTGAATACTTCGCATTCTACTCCATAAAGGTAGTGCCTCAAAATTTTGAGCGCAAATACGACTGCAGCTAACTCAAGGTCATGAGGTGGATAAATTTGCTCATACATTTTTAATTGCCGTGATCCATAGGCAATTACTTGACATTCTTGCATAAGTACGCACCCTAGCCCTCCCTTTGAAGCGTCACTGTATATAGTGAAGTTCTTGCCGTCCTCGAGAAGAATTAGTATTGGTGAAGATGCGAGCTTGGTTTAAGGGTTTCAAAACTTTTCTTGCATGCTTCATTCCAAATAAATTTTGAATTCTTCTAAGGATTTGAAGAAAATCCTTCCACAAATTTTCTATAGTAGCCAGCTAAACCCAGAAAATTTCTTACCTCGGTTACTGTTTTTGATTGAGGCCAGTCCTTGATCGCCTCTTCTTTCTTAGGATCCACTGACACCCCTAATTCAGAGATTATATGTCCTAAGAACGCAAAAATTTTTTTAACCAAAACTCATACTTCTTGAATTTGGCATAGAATTCTTTTTCTCGCAGTGTTTGCAAAGTGAGACGCAAATGATCTCTTTGTTCTTCCTCACTTGGTGAATATACCAGAATATCATCTATGAAAAAAACCACAAACTTATCAAGGTATGGTTTGAATACACGATTCAGAAGGTCCATGAATGCTGCAGGAGCATTTGTTAAACCAAAAGGCATTACCGTGAATTCCTAGTGTCCATATCTTGTTCTAAACGCAGTTTTAGGGATATTTTCTGCTTTGGCTTTCAGGTGATGATAACCTGACCTTAGATCGAGCTTTGAGAAAACCTTTGCTCCTTTCAATTGATCAAAAAGATCATCTATTCTTGGGAGCGGGTACTTATTCTTTATGGTGATCTAGTTTAGCTCTCTATAATGAATGCATAGCCTCATGCTTCCGTCCTTTTTCTTTACGAACCACACTGGGGCTCCCCACGGGGATGCATAGGTCGAATTTGTCTCTTGTCCAATAACTCTTGAAGTTGATCCTTTAATTCCTTTAATTCAGCTAGAGCCATTCGGTATTGTGCCTTTGAAATTGGTGCCGCACCAAGGACCAAATTAATTTTGAATTCCACTTCTCTATCTGGTATCGTACCCGGTAATTCCTCAGGAAAAACATATGGAAATTCTTGAACAAATGGAAAAGCTTCCAACTTTGGGGCATCGTTCTTTGGATTTTCCGTGGTATATGACTTCCTCTTTAGTCGGAGTCTGAAATCTAACATTTTTCTTTTATCAGTCTACTATGGCATGGTTTTTAGCTAACTTATCCATTCCAAGAATGATGTCAAACTCAATCATCTTGAATTGAATCAATTCTGCCTCAAAAATCTGTTTACTCATACCAATTTTATAGTTTTGATACACCTTGTGGGTTTCAATTGTTTTACTTCCAGGTGTTGCCACTCTTAACGGTTCACTAAGAATTTCGTGCTCAAGTTTTAGCTTTTTAGCAAATCTTTTAGACACAAAGGAGTGTGTAGCACCACAATCTAACAAAGTATATGCAGGTATTTCATTGAGTAAAACAGTACCTGCCACCACCTCGTTGGTTTTATCAGCTTCTTCCTGGGTTATTGCATATACCTGAGCACTAGTCTTGTTTTCATTTTGTTTGTTGGGCCACGCCCCTTTGTCTTTGCTGTCAGGACAATCTTTGGTTTGATGACCCACCTTACCACATCTAAAACAAGCACCCGTTTTCCTATAACATTCCCAAATGTGATTATGTCGACAAGTATCGCAACACTTTCCTTCATTATTTCCAGCACTGCTAAAGGTTCCTCTTGGGGGGCCGCTTGAATAGTTTTTCCTTTTGAATTTGGAGCCACTATGAGCAGACTGACTAGTCAAGTGTCTCTTGTTTTTGTTTTCTTCTTCGCTGCGTTTTATATCAGTTTCCGCACTCATAGCCGCGCACAAAAAATCGGTAAAATTGCTTGGCTACCGCCAAAGTCGATTGAATCTTGCTATTCAATCCTTTCTTAAAATGGTGCATTTTCAATGTCTCATCAGAAATGATTGTCGGAACAAAAGTTCCTAGATCATTGAACCTTGAGGTGTATTCCATCACCGCCATGTCTGGTGCCTGTTTAAAGTTATCAAATTTGCTATCCGAAATTCCGCTGGGTAATATTGCTTCAAAAATTCTCTCCTGAGGGTTTGCCATGTGACCTGCTCCATCTCAGCCAAAGATGGCGATACTGTTTCCCACCACTTTCGTGCTCGATCATCCAGAAACGGGTTTACGACCTCAACTCTAAGTCCTTCAGGTACTTCCAATAAGTGCAGCTGAGCTTCAACATTCTTATGCCAGTTATGACTGACTTCTGGGTCTGGATTTCCATCAAAAGTTGGGACTCGATTCTTCCTGAGGGATTCGTAATGATACTTGATTCCTCGTGGTTGTGGTTCTTGTGGCAGCTGGATGGCATTGGCAATGGGATTCACCATTCCTTGCAAAGTGGCGGCTACAATAGTAGCTATTGCCATCATGTCCTCTCGACTGAGGTTCACCCTCGGTGGTGATTGTGGATTTTCGTTCTCATTTTGATTAACTCCTCGGGGGTTTCGATTGTGTCTGGATGGTCTCGTTTTAACAAACCATTAGACTTATCAATTTCCTATAAACATATATTTTATTAATTTATTTGAAACAATGCATAATCAAAGAAATATCTTTATTAATTTTCAAAATTTGTAATGCCCTAGATTGTACGTGGATAAAATGAAAAGAAGTGTTGCTTGAAGAAAGAGACCGCACCCGCGCCCCTTTTGATACCGCACCCGCTGTGCATGGACAGAAAGTTGGCCAATTTTACAGTAGGGTCGCCGCACCCGCGGTCTAGAAGGAGTGCACCCGCGGTTAATGTCCAGTAGGGTAGGAAATTTGGTACGAAGCAACACTGCACCCACGGTACTCGAGACACCGCACTGCGGTCGTTAAATTTTGAAAAATGAAAGTAGTGCCGAAGCTTGAGCGCACCTGCGGTCTAGATGGAGCGCCCCCGCGGTGCTGCATGCGAGAAAGCCACTCTTAATTCTTATGTTGACACATGGCATATATATATATACAATTGGGCTGAGTCATTCTTTCTTCAGACTTGCAGGAGAGAATCGAGAGCTATTTCAAAAGAAGTGAAAGGTTTCTTTCATTTAGACTTGAGTTATGCAAAATATACTCATCCAAACTTCAATACAAGCATAGATTTGTGTTCCTGGTATCAAGAGCTATCTAAGGATGTAAGTATGGTTAAATTCCATCATGGTTCAAAATATATATGTTGGGAGAACTCAGATTTGATTTCTATTATGTGTTCCAATGATTATGAGGATCGTAGAATTGTAAACGAATCGAAGAACGGATATGTTATGCTATTGACATGATTTTCAACATGTATAGAATTGGGAATATGCAAATATCAGAATCGATATATGTCTATGATGAAGAGTATGAGTTATTGTTATTGCATATTGATATGTGAGTTGATCAGTATCGCAGGATTGTGCCGTTGTACCGTCGATTTGTATCGAGATTGATTATCAATTCATATATGTGTTGAATTGAGTAGAAGTTTGATAGAATACACATTGATTATGCCATTTCAGATTTGTATTGGTAAATTTGGGAACAAGACTTCGACTACGACGACGATTATACTACGACGAAAGGTATAATGCATGTTTTGTTTGGGGAAGACACAACTCAAATAAGATTCAATTTGAGTTTCCCAACAAAATCACATACTAGAATAGCTTCTTGTCTTTTGATATGATTATGATTTGTTTATAGATTATATTCAAATCTTTTGATATGATTATGTATTTATAGATTTATATTCATGCATTTGAGATAAGAGAGTCATTGGAAGATTTGCCAAACTTCTAGACGTTCGGTGTATCGACGCATAGGAGCAGACATCCTCCGATTGTAGACATTCGATACAGACATGACTGAAGTCTAGGAATAAGACGTACAGTTACCCCGATTGGGAGGGTAGGTGACAGACAGTGACGTCTTATTCACACCGGGATCCCTAGAGTAGAGTCGAGTCGAGTCAAGACATGATTTGATTTGAATTGCATGTTTATATAGATTGGTTTCATAGACTATGGAGCCCATTATTATTGCTTTGATTCATGATTTATGATTATGTATCAGCATGTATACATGTTTTATACTGGGATTTGTTCTCACCGGAGTTTCCGGCTGTTGTTATGTCTGTATGTGTGCATAACAACAGGTGGGGCAGGATCAGGGTCGCGACAGAGATGAGAGATGGACATAGCGTGGTGATCACGGGCGTAGCAGATGAACTAGTAGTTGTACTTCTGACATGTACTGTACTTAAATACTGGTTTGTAGAATATGGATAAAACAAGACATGTATATTATGTTTATTGTAATGAAATAAATATAGAACTATCTTTTGTTTAAGTTATAAACTTTTGATTTAATGTTAAAAGCAAAATTTTGACCCGTATTTTTGAACAAGGATCCGATTAATCCCGAAAAGAATTGAGTTAGAGCCCGGGTCCCCACAACAGGTGGTATCAGAGCAGTAGTTTCTGTAGACTAAGATAGAATAGAATGAGCGGGGTAGATCGAGTCTTCTTCCTTGCTTTTGATGTGCTAGCATGATTTAATACTTTCCCTATTATATGTTGTATTGTATCTGAGTTGATTTACAGCATATACTTGTAAAGACTGAATCAGAACCGATTCTGGATCAGAAGTATATGATCATAGGAGGGCTGAGATAGATTGTATAGATTGTATCCTAATCTGTTTGATAATCAGATATGCCGCCTAGAAGAATACAACAACCAGCTGCAGGTCAAGTGACAGAACAAGGTAGTACGTCGGGTACTCAGATGGACGTGACTGCGACACCGATGGAGACTTTGTTGAAGAGATTTCAATCATTCCATCCACCTACCTTGAAGGGCACAGAAAATGCAGTGGATTGTGAGAGCTGATTAGACGATATAGAGATGTTGTTTGAATCTCTGGCTTATACAGACGAACGAAGAGTGAAACTAATCGGGCATCAGTTGCAGGAAGTTGCGAAAAGCTGGTGGTTGACAACAAAAAGAGCCTTAGAACATCGAGGTATCGATATTACTTGGAAAGTATTTAAAGATGAATTTTATCAACGTTTCTTTCCATTGACTTACCGAAAAGATAAAGGGGCAGAATTCGCCAACTTGAGACAGGGCCAGTGGAACATAGAGGAGTATGTTGCCAAATTCTCGTCCTTGCTTGGATTTGCACCTCATGTAGCAGGGAATGATGAGGAAGTTTCCAATCAGTTCATAAATGGTTTTAATCCGGATATCTTCACCCTAGTGAACACGGGGCGACCCAACACTTTTTCTGAGGCGCTGAATCGAGCGAAGGGGGCAGAGGCTGGCTTGATTAGGCAGCGAGGAGTTTCCTATAGTGTTCAGGGTCAGAGACCGCCACAGCCTGCCGCACAGTTTCCACCACCTCCTCCTCGATTTGATAGTGGAAGCAGTAGTAGTGGCAAGAAAGATTCTTTGAAAGCTCAGGGTAAATAGTTCAAGAGAGCAGGGAGCATTTCATCAAGTTCCAGCAGGTCACGACAGAGAGGTCCTGGCCAGAGTACAGATGTGACAGGTGTATATTGCACTACTTGTGGAGGCCGACATGCCACAGAGCAGTGTCAGGGAGTGATGGGCAGATGCAACATATGTAGGCAACAGGGACATTTCGCCAGAGTCTGTCCCTAGAGAGGTGCCCGGAGATTTCAGAGTGCAGGGTCATCAGCATCAGTGACTCAGCCTGAGAGGCAAGCTTCGTCTGTCCATTCCTTCTAGCCCACGCCTACACATTCCCAACCTAGAGCCAGAGGTGGCCAGACAGTGAGCCAACCTCTCAGACAACAGGCTCAGGTGTTTGCATTGACGGAGGAGCAAGCCCAAGATGCACAAGACGATGTGATTGCAGGTAACTGTTTTCTTTGCGGTTATCCTGCATATGTGTTGATAGACACAGGTGCATCCTATACATTCATATCTGAGCGTTTTGTATTATTGCATTCATTGCCTGTCGAGTCATTGTCTACTGTAGTATCTATTTCTTCTCCGTTGGGAAGTGGTCTGATATCTGTGACTTCAGTTAGACATTGTATACTACAGTTTGAAGGGCATGAGATCGATTTAGACTGTGTTGTACTTGGCTTATCTGATTTTGATTGTATTGTCGGGATTGACATGTTAACTAAGTACAGAGCCACCGTAGACTGTTTTCACAAGATTGTCAGATTCAGACCTGAAATGACAGAAGAGTGGAAATTCTACGGTAAGGGTTCCAGATCTCGGATTCCCTTAGTATCTGCTCTGACTATGAGTAGATTGTTGCAGGAAGGAGCAGAAGGGTTCCTTATTTATTCTGTAGACCTACAGAAATCGAGCGCGGCATTGGCAGATTTTCCAGTAGTACGGGAGTTTGCAGATGTATTTCCAGATGAGATCTTGGGGTTACCTCCAGCCCGAGAGGTAGATTTTAGCATTGATCTTATTCCAGGTACCGTTCCTATTTCGAGAGCTCCATATAGGATGGCGCCAATAGAATTGAAAGCACAATTAGAAGATCTTCTAGCTAAGGGATATATCAGACCTAGTGTATCTCCTTGGGGTGCTCCAGTGCTATTCGTGCGCAAGAAAGACGGTTCTATGAGATTGTGTATAGACTACAGGCAACTGAACAAGGCAACGATAAAGAACAAATATCCTTTGCCTCGTATCGACGACTTATTTGATCAGTTGCAGGGATCTTCTATCTATTCTAAGATTGATTTGAGGTCTGGGTATCACCAGCTGAGAGTTCGAGATGTAGATATACCGAAGACAGCGTTTCGAACGAGGTATGGACATTATGAATTTATTGTCATGCCTTTCGGTTTAACGAATGCTCCAGCGGTGTTCATGGCATTAATGAACCGAGTCTTTCAGAGGTACTTGGATGAGTTTGTGATTGTTTTTATTGATGATATTCTGGTAAATTCTAAGAATTTGAATGAACATGCCAATCATTTAAGAATTGTGTTACAAACATTGAGAAATGAAAGATTATATGCGAAACTGTCAAAGTGTGAGTTTTGGCTGAGAAAGGTTGTCTTCTTGGGTCATATCATATCTGGAGATGGTATTTCGGTAGATCCAAGTAAAGTTGAAGCGGTGATCGGTTGGCCTAGACCGACTTCTGTGCCTGAGATACGCAGTTTCATGGGTCTGACAGGATATTATCGACGATTCATCAAAGATTTCTCCAGCATTGCGAAGCCAATTACCTAGTTGACACAGAAGAATACGCCATTTGTGTGGTCTGAGGATTGTGAGTCTAGCTTCTTAGAATTGAAGAAGAGGCTGACCAGTGCACCTGTCTTGATGATTCCTTCAGGTACTGGTGATTTCGTTGTATATTGTGATACATCTCACAGAGGGCTGGGGTGTGTTCTTATGCAGCGAGGTCATGTGATCGCATATGCCTCTAGACAGCTGAAGCCACACGAGATTCGATACCCCATTCATGATCTTGAATTGGCGGCTATCGTATTTGCATTAAAGATTTGGCGTCATTATCTTTATGGTGAGAAATTTGATATTTACTGTGACCATAAAAGCCTGAAGTATCTGTTTTCTCAGTCAGAGTTGAACATGAGGCAGCGTAGATGGCTTGATCTACTGAAAGATTTTGATTGTTATATCAAGTACTATCCAGGGAAGTCAAATGCAGCAGAAGATGCCTTGAGTCGAAAGGTATGTGCCCTATTCTTATCGACGATAGGTGTTTCGAATTTAGTTGAAGATTGTTGTTTGTCTGGTTTAGCATTTGACACAGATAGTAGACCATTGAGACTTGCCACGATTCAAGTTCAGCCAGATTTGATTATGAAAATCAAAGAAGCTCAAAGAACAGATCAGAATGTACAGAAGTCAATTCAGATGGCCAGATCAGGACATCAGTCTGAATATCAGGTACATGGCTTTGTCCTGTATGTGAATAACCTTCTTGTAGTGCCCGATGTTTCAGATTTGAAACAGCAAATTATGTCAGAAGCGCACTGTAGTCGGTTCATCATTCACCCTGGTGGCAGAAAGATGTACAACGACTTGAAGACACAGTTCTGGTGGAAACAGATGAAATCAGATATTGCCGAATTTGTGTCTATGTGCTTAAATTGCCAACAGGTGAAGGCCGAAAGAAAGAAGCCCGGAGGTTTACTTTAGAGTTTGTCTATTCCTGAATGGAAATGGGATCACATTTCCATGGATTTCGTGACGAAGTTACCTCGATCATCCCGGGGTTGTGATGCGATTTGGGTTGTGATAGACAGATTAACCAAATCAGCGTGTTTTACTCCGTACAAAATGATGTACAGACATGATCAGATGGCTAAGATATATGTCCGAGAGGTAGTCAGATTGCATGGTCTGCCGAAGTCTATCGTATCAGATCGTGATCCACGATTCACTTCTCACTTTTGGCACAGTCTGCAGCAGGCTTTAGGTACGACATTAAACCTGAGCACTGCTTATCATCCCAGACAGATGGACAGTCAGAGCGGACTATCCAGACTTTAGAGGATATGCTGAGAGCTGTAGTGCTAGACTTTGGCACTAGTTGGCAAGATTCACTACCGTTGTGTGAATTCTCGTACAACAACAGCTATCAAACGAGCATAGAGATGGCACCGTTTGAATCATTGTATGGAAAGAAGTGCAGATCTCTGTTGTACTGGGATGATATATCTGAAGTATTAGAACTTGGGCCTGATATGATTCGGGAAATGACTGAGAAGGTGAAGATCATTCAGAAGCGAATGAAGACGGCACAAGACAGGCAAGCCAAGTATGCGAACGTCAGACGTAGACCACTAGTATTTGAAGAAGGAGACAGAGTATTTTTGAAGATTTTCCCTTTCAGAGGCGTTGTCAGATTTGGCAAAGGCGGGAAGTTGTCTCCTAGATACATCGGTCCTTATGAAATTCTTGAAAAGATTGGCGATCGAGCCTATCAACTGGCTCTTCCTCCTTCTCTATCCGGGATACATGACGTTTTTCATGTATCGATGTTGCGAAAATATATGCCTGATTATTCTCATGTCATTCGGCCTGACGAAGCTGAGCTGGATCAAACGTTGAGTTATATTGAACAACCGATACAGATTCTTGATCGGAAAGAGAAACAACTCAGACCAAAGACTATTCCACTAGTGAAAGTCCAGTGGAATCGTCATGGCACCGAGGAAGCGACTTGGGAGACAGAAGCAGATATGAGACAGAAATATCCCGAGTTATTCTCATGATGTGAGTATTTATTCAGCTTTTGGATTTTAATGCCGCTATTACTCGCTTTGATTAATTGAATTCAAGTTCGAGGACGAACTAATATCTAAGAAGGGGAGAAATGTAATTCCCTAGATTGTATGTGGATAAAATGAAAAGATGAAGTGGTGCTTGAAGAAAGAGACCGCACCCGCGCCCCTTTTGATACCGCACCCGCGGTGCATGGACAGAAAATTGGCCAATTTTACAGTAGGGTCACTGCACCCGCGGTCTAGAAGGAGTGCACCCGCGGTTAATGTCCAGTAGGGTAGGAAATTTGGTACGAAGCAACACCGCACCTGCGGTACTCGAGACACCGCACCCGGGGTCGTTAAATTTTGAAAAATGAAAGTAGTGCCGAAGCTTGAGCGCACCTGCGGTCTAGATGGAGCGCACCCGCGGTGCTGCATGCGAGAAAGCCACTCTTAATTCTTATGTTGACACATGGCATATATATATATATACAATTGGGCTGAGTCATTCTTTCTTCAGACTTGCAGGAGAGAATCGAGAGCTATTCCAAAAGAAGTGAAAGGTTTCTTTCATTTAGACTTGAGTTATGCAAAATATACTCATCCAAACTTCAATACAAGCATAGATTTGTGTTCCTGGTATCAAGAGCTATCTAAGGATGTAAGTATGGTTAAATTCCAGCATGGTTCGAAATATATATGTTGGGAGAACTCAGATTTGATTTCTATTATGTGTTCCCATGATTATGAGGATCGTAGATTGTAAACGAATCGAAGAACGGATATGTTATGCTATTGACATTATTTTCAACATGTATGGAATTGGGAATATGCAAATATCAGAATCGATATATGTCTATGATGAAGAGTATGAGTTATTGTTATTGCATATTGATATGTGAGTTGATCAGTATCGCAGGATTATGCCGTTGTACCGTCGATCGAGATTGATTATCAATTCATATATGTGTTGAATTGAGTAGAAGTTTGATAGAATACACATTGATTATGCCATTTCAGATTTGTATTGGTAAATTTGGGAACAAGACTTCGACTACGACGACGATTATACTACGACGAAAGGTATAATGCATGTTTTGTTTGGGGAAGACACAACTCAAATAAGATTCAATTTGAGTTTCTCAACAAAATCACATACTAGATTAGTTGTTTGTCTTTTGATATGATTATGATTTGTTTATAGATTATATTCAAATCTTTTGATATGATTATGCATTTATAGATTTATATTCATGCATTTGAGATAGGAGAGTCATTGGCAGATTTGCCAAACTTCTAGACGTTCGGTGTATCGACGCATAGGAGTAGACATCCTCCGATTGTAGACATTCGATACAGAAATGACCGAAGTCTAGGAATAAGACGTACAGTTACCCCGATTGGGAGGGTAGGTGACAGACAGTGACGTCTTATTCACACCGGGATCCGTAGAGTAGAGTCGAGTCGAGTCAAGACATGATTTGATTTGAATTGCATGTTTATATAGATTGGTTTCATAGACTATGGAGCCCATTATTATTGCTTTGATTCATGATTTATGATTATGTATCAGCATGTATACATGTTTTATACTGGGATTTGTTCTCACCGGAGTTTTCGGCTGTTGTTATGTCTGTATGTGTGCATAACAACAGGTGGGGCAGGATCAGGGTCGCGACAGAGATGAGAGATGGACATAGCGCGGTGATCACGGGCGTAGCAGATGAACTAGTAGTTGTACTTTTGACATGTACTGTACTTAAATACTGGTTTGTAGAATATGGATAATACAAGACATGTATATTATGTTTATTGTAATGAAATAAATATAGAACTATCTTTTGCTTAAGTTATAAACTTTTGATTTAATGTTAAAAGCAAAATTTTGACCCGTATTTTTGAACAAGGATCCGATTAATCCCGAAAAGAATTGAGTTAGAGCCCGGGTCCCCACAAAATTCATACAATCAGTCCTTTTAAAGAAAACGATAATTCTAATGGTTCTAGATACAATCGATGCCTAACTAGCGATTACTCTACTCGTCTATTACTTCGCCGTCTCCTATTGCTTCGTTAATTTCTTCTTCTTCAATGGGGTTTCGTCCTTGATTATCCCCAAGTTCTCCCATGAGTTCTTCCATGTTGATCATATCATTCTGTAGTTGATCAATGTGGTTTTGCAACAGTGTGTTGTGGTCATCGAGATTGTTCACTTGGTCCTGAAGTTCTTGTATGGTTGATTGGTTTGCTGCCTCATTGAGTTCATGTTCTTCTATCCTTAATTTAAAATGGTAAATCGCCTTGTTAAGCTTGTTCTCTCGACCCTGTGCTGCCAAAAACCTTCCTTGAATTATCTCAAACTCTGTTTTTGTGCTATCGTGCTGACGTTCGTATTCTTGGTGATAAGCAGCATAGCGTCTAACGTCATCTCGCAGTATTTTCTCTTCTTCTCTAGCCTCACGAAGATCCTCCATCATGCATACATTATTCCCATCTAACTGATAGTTATTCTTTTCAAGTTTGTCATTTTTATCTTTATATGTTTTATTTTCTGCTTACTTTTCCTGGAGCTATTTTTGGAGTTCGGTTATAACGCTTTGAGGATCCATTTTTTTGTTGCCTATAAAAAAACATTTTTATTAAAATACTCATCAATTTTTAAATATGCGATATTTTAAAGATAATATAAATTTTTAGAAATAAGTTGTTACACTTAATAATTTTTCCAATTTTTTTTTTACATTTATAATGCTAATCTAGTCTAGTCTATCATATCTCCGTCGTCGCTATCACTGTCGTCTTCAACCACTTCCATTGGCGCTTCCTCCACTTCTTCCATGTTTTCTACCATCAGATGCAAGTAGTTATTTTGATCGTGAAGCCTATCCATGGTGTTGTGGAGCTTGGAAATGTATCGTTCTTGCTTGGTGTTGAACTCTTCTTGACGTTGACAAGCCCGAGTAGCGCGTCCTCTCTTTACTCTCTCTAGAAAATCTCTGTTCAATGAAGCCAGAAGCGCCATGCGAGCTTAATCAGTAGGTATCTGAAAAAGTTGGCTATCATCCAAGTTAAGATGGTGAGTGAGTCGATGTACGTCTGTCTCTAGTATGTTCTTAATCTCGCTGAGCTCCTGCTTTTCTAGCTTCTCTGTGGCAAGTTGCGTCTTCAAAGTCGCAAACTCCCTAGCTTGATAATCTATTGTGAGCTGGCGCATACGAAGGGCAGCCTGAGTAGGAGTACGTGGAACAGCCATTTCCTAGGGTAAAAAATAGAGGTAAAATATCAGAACAATATGAAGGGTTGAAAGGCACAATAAAAGCAAAGTTGTCATGGAAAATTCGACACTAATAATTTGCAGATTTATTGGAGGGATAGATTTTGAGTTTCTTGAAAGTTTAAGGAATAGAGGAAAGTTGGATTCAGGTTGGGATGCACTAGGATTTTGCCAAAATTTGACTTCGCCAAATTTTGTCTATCAAAATCCCATCAAGATTATGAACCTGGCGGATCTGATACCACTTAAATGTCACGCACCGAGACAGAAGCGTCGGTGACATCTGGCATTGTTTAACAATTACTTGAAAACAATAAGCCTCGTATTGAAAAGCAAAATAAACCAGTCTTTTTCATAAATATAAAATTGTCTTTACAATGACAATAGAACAACAATTACACCAGATTTTTGCGGAAACTAAACAAAGAAAGGTAAAAATCTTGATTCTTGATCTTGTCCATCGATTACCATCCCCAGAAAGCTTTTTGTTCCTCCTCATTCAATTTCCCTTCATTCTTATCCACAAGTTGTAAGTGGTGAGTGTTTTGGGAAACACTCAGCAAGTGGAGGTCGATAGATTTCCAAAGATAAATATAGAACTTAATTTTCTTAAAAAATATTTTTAACAAACTTTAAAAACTTATTAATTTTAACTGATCATAACATAACCGAATAAAATATGAGACAAAAGGTTATCAACAGAATCAGAGCAGTTTAGAAGCAAATCAGAACAATTCAGAACAAACACAACACTGTTACTCATCTCATTTCTATGGTCAAATTTTCCCCAATATGTTAGTCCTCCAAGGGGTCGGACAAAACACAGTTTTATACCCACCGATGGGGGCCAGACAGAACACAGTTTTATACCCATCGATAGGGGCCAGAACACGGTTTTATACCCACCGATGGGGGCCACAACAGAATTACAATTATCATTCCATTTCAAATCGATTTGTAGCAGTGAATCATAGAATTCAGATTTATCAATCAGAGCTTATCAAATTTTTGAATGAATACAGTGGAATCAAAGAACGTCGAAAAACAGAACGAACAAACCAGAAAGAACATATCATCGATCAAAATTTTAAAAAGGAAAGACTAAAATTTACGAAAATAAGGACACACACACATGCATGTCATGATATATATATATATTCAAGTTCAAAATTACAAAGAAATATGTAACGAAAGCCCACTTACAGAAATGCGTAGGTATGCTTCGAAATTTTCATAATCTTGAACGAAGTTTCTTTCAAAGTTTCAACAGTACTTCAGCGTGTTACTTGAGCAATGTATGCCGTCAGTCCAGCAGCACCTCGACGTATTTGCTTGAGCGCTCGAACTGCATGAAGTTGGTTCTTCTTTCTCCCTTGCCTTGCCCTAAATTTTGTTGCTTTGTGGATGGGAGTAGCCGAAATTTTGTATGGCTTTTTGTTGCGTTTTTCTTTCACATTTTGAGTGCTATTTATAGAGGAAAACTTTGTCCCTTCACCTCCCCCATGACTTTGTCCCTTCATCTCCCCCCATGGCCGCCCCTTGCTCCCCAAGAATTGAAATGAATGAAGCCAAGGTTATCTCAAGCACCAAAGGTCACATAGAATTTCTAAAGGGTCATCTCTTGCATAATTAATTTGTCCAATCCCTTAACTCCTCCTTTAGTTCCCTTTTTGATCCTTTTAGGACAAGCATGGTTGAGCTTAATTGAGCTGAAAGATTGAGTCCTTGTGTTGGGGTTTTGCTTCTCTGATGTCCTTGAGCTTGGGTTTTACTTCTCCGATGATGATTCTTCGATTGATGCGATTTCTTATCGCATAGTTTTCTGTTGAGCTAATCCCAAAGCTTCGGAGCTACTTCCTCAAGTCAATTTAGCTGAACATTTATGTTAATATTTGAGTTTTATAGTTAGAATGAAAGTTTTGAGCTTATTTAAGCTTAGTTTCGAGTTTTTATTTCTTACATGATTTGTTTCGGAAATTTCGGGTTCTCAAAATAACCCTATCATGCTCAATCAGAACTTTGCCCAAACTGAGCTTTGAAGCATATGTATAAAGCACAAACTTTCCTTGACCTGATGGCATAGCTAGAACTGGCGCTGAAATCAAATCCTGCTTCAACCTTTCGAAACTCTCCTGGCACTCCGCTCTCCAAATAAATTTGGCATTCTTCTTCGTCAAGGCAGTCATAGGCACCGCAATAGAAGAAAACCCCTGAATGAATTTCCGATAATACCCAGCCAACCCAAAGAAGCTGCGGATCTCTATCACACTCTTAGGCAATGGCCAATCTCGGACTGCCTCAATCTTACTGGGATTGACCTCCACCCCATCACGGGATACAATGTGGCCCAAGAATGTCACTATGTCTAGCCAAAACTCTCACTTACTGAACTTGGCATACATCTGTCTATCCTGTAAAGTGTGCAGTAGGGTCCTCAAATGCTGACTGTGCTCCTCTCTGCTCGTCGAATAGTTCGGGATTTCGTCTATGAAAATTATGACGAACTGATCCAAATATGGTTGAGACACGTGATTCATGAGATCCATGAAGATCGCTGGTGCGTTCGTCAAACCAAGGGCATCACCATAAACTCATAGTGCTCATAACGCGTCTTGAAGGCTGTTTTATGCACGTCTGACTCTCTTCCCTTCAGCTGGTGGTATCTTGATCGAAGATCTATCTTCAAGAATACTGATGCTCCCTAAAGCTGATCAAATAGATACTCGATCCTTGGCAGTGGATACTTGTTCTTGACCGTGACCTTGTTAAGTTCTCTATAATCAATGCAGAGCCGCATGGAACCATTTTTCTTCTTAACAAACAGTACCGGTGCGTCCCATGGAGAAACTTTGGGGCAAATGAAACCCTTATCTAGCAAATCATGTATATGATCCTTCAGTTCCTTCATCTCTGCAGGTGCTAGATGATAGGGTGCCTTATAAATCGGCAATGTACGTGGCATAAGCTCGATAAAAAATTCCACCTCTCTGTCTAGTGGAATGCCTGAAACGTCAGCCCGAAAAACACTAGGGAAGTCCCTGACCACTTCAACCTCCTCTAGTATTTAACTTACTAGCTCGATCACTGTCACGATACTGGCCAAAAATTTCTGGCAGCCTCTCCTCATTAGCTGCAATTGATGATGTCTGTTGTCTCAAATATAAACGGCATAACGCTGGGCGGTCGGACAGATACTGACATTTGTTTAAAATCTATAGTGGCTCCGTTGGAAGAAAGTCATTCCATACAAAGAATAATATCGAACTCCGGTAACGGTAACACAATCAGGTTTGCTAGCACTGCATTTTTCTGCACCAAATCTCTAATCTCTTCACTATCTGCGAAGTAAACATCTGATCTCCAGTCGGAATTGAAACTATGAATCCCAAATCCATAGCCTCTAGTATGTTTCCTAGTCGTTTGACAAGAGATTCAGATATAAACGAATGTGTAGACCTGGAGTCTAGCAATGCATACGTGGCTACACATGAAATATATATCCTTCAAGCGATAAAACATATCATCAAATCTGATCGCTTTGAAATTAAGAAATTTTCTACCAGATATTTTACAAAATCCTGGAAAAATTAATGATTGTTTTACTTCTAGTACACAATCAAAAATCTCGAATTTTACCTCAAAAATTTGGAAAATTTTAATTTGGTCCTTAAAGTTTCGATTTCTTTACGATTTGCCCCTAAAATTTTTGAAAATTGCATTTTTGTCCCAAATTTTTTGAATTTAGCCAAATTAAACCTTAAAATTCTCGAAAATTAAGAATTTGATCCCAATAACTTCGGAAATGCAAAAAAAAACCCTTAAACTTTGGATTCTTGCTATTAGGTCCTTAAATTTCGGTTACTGCAACATGGTCCTTAAAACCCTTAATCAATTCAATTCAATACTTAAGTCCACCTATTAGAACATGCAACCAAACTTATTCTAGGTTCTCAATCCTAAAATAATTCCCACAACAGTCATATAAACCATGCAATCGAGGAGGAAATAAATATATTTAAACCTAAAGATTACAGGTGAAAAGTAGAATCTGGCTCTGCTTCCGCCTCCTCTATGTCACATAGGCGCTGCCAGTAGTGGGGCCCTGGTTCTTAGGGCAATCGGCTACCTGTGGCCCTCTTCCTTGCATATGAAGCATTTTAAGGATCCCCGCATTCACTTGCCGAAGTGGAACCGATTGCACTGCTTGCATGGCTGCCTCTATGCGGCTTAGGAGCCCCTGGAGCCTGTGGTGGCCTCTGCTATCCGGGCTTCTTGAATGTCCCTGGTGCTTCTGCTGCCCCTGATGCCTCGATGGCCCTGTGAACTGCATTTTCTGTGGCTGTGAGCTAGACTGGGCCTGATGCCTCTTCCGCTGCATCTCTACATCAATGTCCATCAGATCCTGCTATGCCTGAAAAGCACAAGCGATGGCCTCGTTATAGCTCGCCAGTCTCATCAACATAACATCCCGGCACAAGGTGGGTCTCACGCCATCCATGAAATGCCTTAGCTTCATAGCGGCATCCCTCGCAATAAAGGGCACAAAGTGACAGCCCTGTCGAACTTCCTGATAAACTCGACAACAGTCGAGTCCCCCTAGAGTAGACTCATGAACTCCCTCGCCAGGTGACCTCTAACATTCTCTGGGAAATATTAGGTGTAGATAAAATTCCCCCAAAGTGACGTATCATCTCTTAACATGTAAGTGGCGCACCTGACCCGGTCGCCATCCCTCTTCTGCAGATACTGAAAATGTAGCTCCGTAGACCGAATCTCACCCTCGGCCACGAAATGGTCAGTGGTACCCCCGTACTCCTTCGGGTTGAGCCGTCTGAACTGCTCCTATATGTCTGTCTGGGGTCGGAGAGCCTGCTATGCCGGATCCATCAGTCTAGCAATGCCCTTGAGCACTCGAGTAAATGCGCCCTTGGCGGTGGCAGTGGGAGGCCTCTATCACCTCCAGTAATATCATCTTGTCGGTCAGTGCTAGGGGCGTGTTTGGGAGGCATGACACCTGAATATAGTCCAATTTCTAAATGTAACCTTTCATGCTATTTAATCTAGTTTTCAAAATATTTAATCCTTAAATCATGAAAGCAGCTAAAAACGTACTGTAAATTTCTGAAAAACATGTATCGTGTAAACATGTAGGTGATAGCATTAATACATTTAAAACATTAAAACTTACAGACTTGAGGCTTGAAGACTGAGCTGCAGAAGCTGGCGGTGGCACAACTCTATACAGGACCCTTGCTCTTATATCAACTGAAACGTCTACTAATTTTTCTTTTTCTTTTTTTACTAAATCTCGAATATAAACATTTTATGCATGTATGCGTTAACAACTAAAAATTTACGCATTTTAAAATTAGAGTACTCCACCATCCCTTAAAATTTAAACATTTACACATTTTAAAATAAGAGTACTCCACCATAAAAATATAAAAACAATAGAGTATAAAAATATCCATGATCTCTCCTAACTCATAAACATGATGTGTGAAAATTAAGGTCTTCGGGTTAGCCTGCGCACATCCAGCCCCACCTACTCATTCTTCGGAGCCTCCAGTCTCCTCATCGATATGCTCACCTACATTATTCACGCCTAGTGAGTCTAAAGACTCAACACATCATAAACGTTATAATGAGTACATATACATAGCATGCAACAATGAAAAGTACTGTAATCAACATACGTTTTATGAACTTAAAAGTGTAAACATAAACATAACATAAACATAAACATGTCTCAACATATCCTCATATACATCTTCATTTCTTTTAGTTGAAGTTCATTAGTTGTGACTTTCGTATCAGCTCCATCGTATCAGCTCTATTCGATGGATCAGTATACGTAAAACCGTGGTACCCTGCGGCGGGGACATCAACGACAGTATTACCCATCCACTGAGCCTTGGACTTACATGTCATTGTATTCGTATTAGTCACAAACAACTTTCATCCTTCAAAACATGTCATCATATTCATCACTTATAAAATTAAGCATATACGTAAATTTCCTTAAAATCAAGCATAGAACGTATTTTCTGTAATTAAATAAAAAATCATGTTCATGATATCATATGCATTTAAAAATTGACCGTTCTGCTAACTTGACCCTGGTGCAAAATGACCATTTTTCCCCTACAAACCCTAATTCACCGTTTTACCCATGGACCACAAAATTTCAACCTGAAGACAACCAAACACCTTAAAAAACCTCAAAACATATTTATAATCATCCTTAAATGTAAACTCGAGCCCGTTTCGTAACTTATACGATTAGTTTCAAAACATGGACCGGGGTCCTGATTTTAATCCGAATCAACCCGAAACTTAACTAAATTTTTCCCAACTTAAACCGTGACTTGAACCTACACAACTAGGCCCTATATCACTTGTTCCAGAGCCCTTAGACCTACGAACCACGCCTGAATGTTGCTGGAATTTCCAGCGCGTACAAACCGTAACCCTAGTTGCCTCAAACCTCCGTTTATCTGATCCTAGACCTAACCATCGAGGACTAGACCTGAACCAACTCTCCATAGCCCACCTCTGGACCCTCCTAGACTGACCTAACCCAAACCCTCAGCCCCATGAACGTTTTGCAGCGCAACAACCCGAAAGCCCCCCGCGCGAGCCAACCGAGCTACCCCTCAACCAAACACCTTCGATCGGCTTCAGGACCACGACCAGCTATTCACGGCCATCTCCCAGCCCTGTCATGGACCCAAGTGGGTCAGCTTCCTGGCTGTAATCGAGCCATTCACGGCTGCATCACTCTAATCTCCCGATCTTGCCACATGGACGCTAGGTTTCTCAACACAAGCCGATCGTCTCTCATCTAAACCGACCAAGCCTCGACTCCATCACTTAACCCCCTTCATTCTCAACATGTTTGGCCCTTGAAACCGAGCCATGGTAGCCCCTTACACAAAATCCAAAGAGAACGTGAGTTATGTATGAAACAAAGCACATTTCATGACAAAATTTTGCAAAAAAAGTAATACATGATAACTCAAACAAATTCTCATGCAAAAACACACACACCAGCATTTACATAGAGTGAATGATGAGAAAATTGTACATATGGCATGCCTTAACGTTTATAAGCTCGAAAAATTGAAGACATTTGCAAAGAATGTGCACCAGAGGAGCGGGGGATGATTTTCTTGAAAGCTTTGCGAGGATTTTCGAGAATTGCTGCTGAAAAACTTTCAAAATGGAGGCTTATGAATGCGGAGGGTGGCCGTGTGCTTTAGATTAGGTTAAAGGTTAGGTTGATAGGTTTTATAAACAAAAGATTAATGTATAATGGGCCCTAAATAAAATTAATGAGTTTAAAATGGTTTTAGGCCCATTATGCAATAAAACAAAACCGTCAAGCCCAATAAAATTCTCGAAAAATATTTTATTTTGGTACGAATTTGAACTTTTTGCCCGAACCCTCAAAAAGTCCTCAGAACCGTTAAAATTTGCGTACCTGTTAAAAATATAACCCGGCGAGTAAAAATATCTAATCAAGGCCTATTTTAACAAAAATCATACATAAATACACCATAAATTAAATAATTAAAATAATAATTTAATAAAAACATTTTTCCTGAATATCCTCAATCTCCGTTTCTCGTTCGAGCGTGAAATGCAACTTAAGACCCAAATGCATGAAACTTTAAACAACAAATGAAATAAAAATCTAATCATGCAATAATCATGCATTAAATGCATAAAAATCATTAAACACATATTTTAAATAAAACCCTAGATTGCATGCAGTCAGGTTACTAGTTCGAATTTCCTAGACGTCACATATATGATTTTTCATGCATGCTGCCTTGTGTTGGAATTGGACATGAGTAAGAATTTGGCCAATTGATGTTAGGAAAGGTTGAAAATGATTTGACTATATTGATTTTTGGTTAGTAGTAGTGATGTTCTAGCTTTTCGGTCATAAGTTAGTCATGAAGATTATGAATACTTTTGGGACATGTAGATTTTCTAAGAAAATACTGATGATTCGTGGTTACTAGTTTAGTTAATTTTTGAGAATTTCATAGAGGAATAATGATTCGAAGACTACGAAGATCTTTAAAAGTATAAAAATGTGTAATTTGGGATTTTAGGTATTGATGGAAATGTAAGATTGGTTCTAAGAATTAATTTTTGATTTAATAAGCTTAAGATTATTGACTATATGTTACGGGAAACCTATAAAATAGAATTAGGAATGCCAAGAACTTATGGGTAATTGTAGAATTTTCGAAACTAAGGACCAATTGGATAATTTTCGAGGAAATTTGGAATTAATTTTTCAATTGTTAAGAAATTTGGAGACTGGTTTAACAATAAGTGAGAACTGAATGATTTAAATGATAAGAATTTTCTAAGATTTAGGCTAGAAGGTTTTTTTGAACCTTGAAATATATGGGTTATAATAAGAATTGTTAATCAAGGACATTATAGATGAATTAATATCGGGCTTGAAAATATAACCGTTAGTGGAATAATGTTGTGGCAAATTAAGAATTTAGAGTGATGATTATTTAAGGTAAAGTTGATCAATTAGTTAATTTATATGATTAGACATCAAGTTAACATATTTTTGGGAACTTAAGTTTAATGTATCATATGTTTTATTCATTATCTTAAGAGTTAAAATTATACATTTGTTAAGGTTAATTTTTTTAGAAAGTTGGGTATGATTGATGGGTAGGTTACTTGAGAGACGTATGTAAGAAGTGAGATAAACAACATGTCTTAGGGAAATTATAAATGTTTGTTATTAAAATTCTAGTAATATTGTGATATTTGGAAGTAAGTACAAATGGTATACTCACAAAAATTTAGATGTTATGCTTTATAAGAAATAAAGGCACTTGAAGAATTTTTAAAGTCATTAAGAAACTTGTGATTAAGAGGATATGTGTGTTGGAATTATGTTATCTGAGACTATTTGGGTTGTGTAGGCTTGAATTACAATTTTATGAGATATGTGTTTATATGAAAATTTTTGGTGAAATAAAAAACAAAAAGGAATTAGTTGTTTCAACATAAGTTACCAATGAACAAATATTAAGATACTTTTAATAAGTAATCTAAAATATTGATATGTGGATTCTAGAATTCTACGGATTTTAAATGAAATTGAATTATTAGAGTTAGTCTAACGTTAACATAGGATAACTTAATAAGTTTTATACACTAGAATTAATTAAACATTAAGGATACGTCAGAATGCGACATTCGTTTCAATGCGAAAAGTCCAAATGTCTTAGGCCTCAACTATATTGTAATTGGAAAGAAAATATTTAAGCATGTTATTGATGCTGGAAGAGGTTTTATTATATAGGTAGAATATCTATATTATATCTTTTGGGTTTTATGGATTTACACTACTCGAAATTTAAGATTTGCAAAATTTTGTATTTGGGATATACTTGTAAATAGTTAAGTTATGTTAGTTTGGCGCCGTAAGATAAATGTTCGATTGAAGGATCTTAGGCTGATATATTTATGGGGTTGAGATAAGGTTTAACTATTAAGTATATTACCCAGGATAGAAATCGATTAGTAAATTTTGGTGCTAAGATCTCTTAAGTTGAATTGCATAAATGCTATTATTTGGATTTAAAGTCTTAGCTTACCTTGAGTTCAATAATTTAGGAAAGGATGCGTTTGGGATTTTAATATTGAAATTTAATAGGTCGATGAACATTTTGGGTATAATATAAGAAAGTTAACGTGCGATAAGTTCGGACGTCCATTTCTAGTACTAGAAATTGCTAGAAAATTCGAAATTTGAGGTCTTAGTAAAATAAAACTAAGTCACTATAAGTCGTTCTGAGTTGCGATTCGCAAACGAGTATTGTGAAGGCAAATTTAATTAGGATTGAAGAGACATAAAGACAGCCTAAAACCTATATTACCAGAGTTGTGCAGCAAAAGCGTGGATTATTAAGACACTAGAATTAAGTGTCTGAACTTTTTGATTATCGAGGATAAGTAAATTTCGGGGACCAAATTAAATTTGAGGATAGATTGTAACGTCTCGAAAATTTAAAGGTCTACGTGAACCACATGCATGCAAGTTTTCAAATTACTTATGTATTTTAATTAAATTAATTTAATGCATTAAATTCATGATTTCAACATGAATGTGTGTTTTTATGACCTGGTTCATTAATATTGCAAGTTATAGGGCTTTTAAAATTATTTCACGCTCGAACGAGGAATGGAGAATGGGGACAGTTAAAGAAAAAAATTTTCCTAAATGATTATTTTAATTATTTAATATATGATGCAATTGATATGAAAATTCTGAAAAATGGGCCCTTTGTAGTATTTTGACAAGTTGAACAATATTTTTAGCAAAACAGAGGACTTTTGAGGGTTCAGTTAATATTTTTGAAAAAAAATTTAAACTAAATATTTTACTAGTGTGTAACTGGGCTTTTATGGGCCTATTTTAATATATGTTGGCCCTAAACTCTTACTTATCCACATTAATTTTAATTATGGCCCATTAGGAATTTATAATGTAACAAACCTTACCTCCCAAAACCCTAATCACTCACTCATTCCAGTCTACCACCCCTCCCAATTCCTAGCAGTAGCTCGTGGAATTTCAGCAGCCATTGTGCTCGGTTTTCTAAAAAATAATTCTCTTCCCCGATCCTCCGGTGCCCGTTCTACACGATCGAATCCAGGTTTTCGAGTGTAAATACGCAAAGGCACGCCTTATTCCCTTATTTTCGCATTTATCACATTATAATATGTGTTTTGAAATGTATTTGCATTATATATTGTGGTTATAGTGTTATGCATTGGTTTTAATTGACTTCTACACGAAAATACACAATTTGCTTATCATGATTCTCAAATTTCTTGACTTGTTTTGAAGGGGCAGCCATGTCTCGAGGTTTAGGAGTGATTTGATACTAGATATGTGGGAAATTATGTGTTTTTATTGAGGTTGATGCAAGTTTGAGGTAGAACCGATCGATTCCCATGTTTGTGGCTCGGTTTTGGAGAGTTGGGTAGCTCACGTGTGTTCAAGGGCATAGGGTTGAAGGTCGTGGCTAGGACAGTGCGGGAAGATTTGGTTGTGGTCTATGAGAGGTTGGTTTGAGCGTGGTTGGGGCTGGTTGGGCGTCGTATAGATTTTGGCTTCAAAAGTCGATTTTGGGATTTCTCTTGTAGGGTTGGCGCTTCGGCACTAGCACATGGAGCCTAGGAGCTTACCAGCTTTGCAACGCTACATTGCCAGCGTCTAGGCGCCAGTACTGTACAGGAATTTGCGAGATTTTTTGGATGTTGCTTGTTTTGGGGGTTCCAGTAAGTTACACTGACATGTCTGTGGTTATAAATTGTTTAAGTTGAGTCACACGGGTTTTGGTTAGGAGTCGTTGAACAATGGTTAAATTGGATCAAGTCTCAGGTTAATTCAGGCTAAACGGGACTCATGTCTAAGTCTCGGAACGAAATATAGAAATTAATGCAGGGGATTGGATATTTTTAAGGAAATTACTATAAGTATGTCTAAGTAGTTTGATAAGTTTGAGCTGGTTGAGTAGCAGTGCTGGCAGTGCCCTGATAACTGAAAATGAATATTTAAAATATATGTATATAGGGAACATGGATTTTTAGGTTAATGTTAGAAACATGTTTAATTCTTGGTTTTAAGGAAATATATGTACACGCATGAATTTTACAAGTGATGAATATGATGACATGTTTTGAAGGAGGTGAGTTGGTTGCAACTAATACGAACATGAACATGAACATGTTAGGCCAAGGCTCAGTGGATGGGTATAATTGTCGTTGATATTCTCGCCAATGGGTATCGCGGTTATACGTAGATGGATCTATCGAATTAGAGCTGATACGAAAGTCACAACTAATGATCTGAATTCAATTAAGAAAAAGATTGCGTATAAGATGATACGATATGACATGATTTGATATGAATATGTTTATGTTCATGTTCATGCTTTTGAAGATCATGAAAGTTATTTTGCTTACAGTACTTTTCACTGTTGCATGATACGTATATGTACTTGTTATAAAGGTTCAGGTGTGTTGGTCTTTAGACTCACAAGGTGTGATTGATGCAGGTGATCTTATGGTTGAGGAGACTGGAGGCGCAGAAGACTGAATAGGATTAGCTGGGGATGCAAATGAAAACCCAAGGACCATGCATTTAATATTATAATGAGACATGAGTTTAAGCAATATTTTTAAATGATTTGAATCTTGTTTTATGTTGTTGAGTTGTCAGACTTTCTGTATTACGCTCGAGTTTCTCTTTTAAAACAGAAGACTATGAGATTGATTACATTTTAAGATTTTGTGTAACTGCGGTTATTTGTATTCAGTGATTGGATGAATTTTAAAATCCCGGATTAACTTATTTAAATGTTTATGAGTGTGTGTATTTTCTGTGATAGTGATAAGTGCAAGAATTGCACTTAATTTATATGTTAATCCATTTTATTTATGTTGGTTTTGAACAGAATTACGCTTGGTTTTTGTTGCTTTTGTATCGTGTACGGGATAAACAACTATTGGATGGTTTAGAGCAAACAGAGGTGCTTTTAAGCATGAAAATGCTATAGACGAGAGCCGCAGCGCTCATTAGGCCGAGGAACAACGCCTAGGCACTGCCCAACAAGCGCCGCAACGCCTTACTACCGAGGAACGAGCGTCTAGGCGCTAAGGAACAAGCGCCTAGGTGCTTACACTCATGAATGACAGGCGCCTAGGCAGCGCCGCATTGCTAATGGCGGTGAGAACATAACTAATGGGCTTTCATTTAAAGCCCAGACGCGGAAATATAAAGAAGATGAGGGTTCAGAAAATTGGATGCCGTTTTTTGGAGAGAAAAACACACAAGAGAGCAGAAGCAAACATGAGACGAAGATCCGGAGTAAGAAGATCGATCTCAAATAAGAAGAACGACGGAAATACTTCGGGGATTTGTTGAAACGTCCTGCCCTTTTTATTGCTTTAAAAGTACTAGAAATTTTTTTTTTAAAACCTCACTTAACATCGGCGGATCCATAAAATATTTTTGACATAATTTTTTAAAAATAAACATCCAACTGCTATTTAAAATTCCAAAGGAAAATATTTTAAAGCATAAAATCGTCAAACATTTTACCAAACCTAAAAACCAATAATTTGAAAAGAATAGCCCATACTAAACCTCTCAAAAATCTCTCAAATGCATAAATAAATAATCTTAAAAATCTTTAATCATAAAGCATGAGTCAAAAGTCATAATGCGGAAAAAGTAGAAGCGCTGGTCCTCGGGTTGTGTGCGCCTTCAGTCCAGTCAAATCACTCATCAAGTCCTCCCTCAATACCACCTGCATCCATCACACCTAGTGACTCTAAAGACTTAACACACCATAATCTTTATAACGAGTAATACGTAATACAGTCAACATATAATGGTGAAAAATACTTGTACTTAAAATATCGTTTTCATGAAGATGCATAAACATAACATTTTCGTAAACATTTTCGTAAACATTTTCATGATGCATAAAACTTTAAACATAAACATTTTCATGACATGCAAACATGAATTTCCTTTTCCTCAACATGACATGAAATAAAACCTTAAACATGATCATAAACATTTTCCTTTTCCTTTTCCTTTGTTGAATTCAGATCGTTAATTGTGACTTTCCTCAACATGACATGACATGACGATGGATCCATCTACGTGAAACCTCAGTACTGGGCGGCGGGGGACACCAGCAACACTCTCATCGGTCAACTGGGCCCTGGCCTAACATGATCGAATAGAAATACGATCGTCGGGGCTCCCTCTGGGGCCTTCTCCCATGAATGGGCTTCCTCTGGGGCATTCTCCCCTCACGATATTCCCATTCTTACCTCAAACCTCATAACCTCATATTCGTAATAATGGAAACACGATCATCGGGCTCCACTAGGACCATAACCCACACGACGTCGCCATCATTAACGAATTAGTCCCAATCACTTCACTTCCTTCAACATTTATATTCTCACCACTTTATAAAAATCATGCATAACATAACATTTTATTTTTGACACCAAGCATGCAACATGTCTTTTAAATGTCTTCCTTAAATCATAAAAATCAATTAGACATTTTAAAAATCATAATTTAATCATGAACATTTCATAAACATTTAAAAATAATCATAATATCATAAAAACAGTATTTAGGGCACTACCATGACCTTTACTAATTTCCCGGTGTAAAAAGACCGTTTTACACCTGGACTAGACATTTTACGTTTTCGACTTTTTTTTTCTTGTTTTTATGACTCTAACATCTTCCAAATAATTATTTAAGCTTACGTGAATTTTTCCATAATTTTATTTGGCTTAAATGTTAGACTTTTTCAATTATCTTTAATTAATTGTTTTAACGGTGTTTTAATCCCGAAAAATACCAAACTTTAATATAAAATTCCTAAATTCTAAATTTAGTCTTTTTACATTATTTTAGCCCTTATGAACCACGACTCGACCCCCGTGAGTCGTTTCCCAATTTTCTTCTTTTTGAAAGCACTATTTGACACTTAAACTTCGACCCCGAGCCAACTTTTGATTTTCACGAGTTACCCCCGGACCATGGCGAGCCAAAACTTGCCCAACATCCCAAAGTAACCTACTGGACTCTAACTTTGACAAGAAAACCATCCTAAAGCCAAAAACGTGGCACCCAAAAATACACCTAAGCTGGCCGAGACTTTACACATGCAAGGACTCTATGTTTTGATCCCCAACCCATGAACCAACTAGCCCAGCCCTTGTACCACCCCTCGTGCACCCTCCTAGGACTCTAGTGCATCACCTTTGCCCAGCCCGTGCCCCATGCATAGAGCCATACACCCCTGAAGCTGTGCGAAGGCATCACAGCGCTGCCACTGATTTCTCGGGTAGAGTCCTAGCCATGCTAGGACTCTTCCCCAGCCCTTGACTCGAGTCCTAGCTTGGCTAGGACTCTCCCCCTGACTCTTGACGGACCTTGGCCGAGTGCTAGACCAGGCCAAGACCAAGCCGCCCCTTTCCCTCATGAAAACCGAACCCGAAAACCCATGACAGCAGGTTCTCGGGTTCAAGTTGTTCTCGTTTCTTTTTGCTTAGTTTCTGTGCAGTTTTGCGTGGTGTGTGGGACTTCAATACATGTATAAACCTTACTTAAACCTACTTAGACATCATGGCAGCCCCTTAGTATAAAAAAACATGAATCGAAGCATCAACAAGTGGCATAAAATCGAAAGTTCAATGCATGTACAAAATGAGTTTCGAAAATTCTGAACAATCTTTCATGATCTTCATGCATACACTAATTCAAAACATAATATGATATGATGGATAAGGAAAGGGAGATTAAGATGTGCCTTTGCGTTATATACGCACGAAAAACTGTTGACGACGAAGAACAGAGAGGATCCTTTGGCTTGCTCTCTTAGCACCCTTCGAAAATCTCTTGGGATTGTGAGCGTGTGCCGTGGGGTTGGGGTAGGAAGTGTTTCAGATTTTTCAAAGTAGATGGCCGATTGTTTTTGAGGTGCAAAGTGTAGGGTTTAATATATTTTATATCTAATTAACTCCTAATTAGGCTTTAGGCCTATCAAGCCTTAAAATTTAAGCCAATTAGTTTTAATTAGGATCTAAATAAAATATTATCATAGCTTTGTTTAAATAAATTTGTGAATTTATTAGCCAGGTAGCCAGCAAGCTCGTATTTTAATTGAAAAACCAACACCGATAAAATTTACGTCCCGTCGTATAAAATCACCTCTAAACCCTTATTTTTGAAAATACTGACAAGCATCGGCCATATTTTAAATAATTAAAAATAATCATTTAATAAAATCATTTTTCATTTTTCACCCCTCGGTCCCCGTTCCTCGATAGTCACTTGAATATTTCCTTAAAAATACCATTTTAATGCAACATGTAGAAAAATATATTTTAAACATGTAACTATGCATAACATGATTAATTCATGCAATTAAAACATTTAATTAAAATACAGGAGAATTTAATAATTCAAATGCATGTGGTTCGCGTGGACCTTTAAATTTTCGGGACGTTACAATCTCCCCCCCTTAAATTGAATTTCGTCCTCGAAATTCGCTTATCCTAGATAATCCAAAGTTTAGTCTTAGTTCTAGTATCCCAAAAATCCACGCTTCCGCTGCGCTACTCTGTTCAAACTTAAGTTCTAGAATGTCCTTACGTCTCTTTGATCCCAATTAATTTTGTCTTCTAAATCCTTATTTGCAATTTGCAACTTAAGAAAACCCATAATAACTTAGTGCTATACTATTATAACCCCAAATTTCAACTTTTCTTAAAATTCCCAATATTAAAAGATGGATGACCATACTTATCGTATATTATTTTCCTTATTTTATACCCAAAATATTCATCAACTTGTCAAATTTCAATCTTAAAATCCCAAACGCATCTGCTAACACTTAGATTTTTCAAGCCTAATATCGATTCATCCTTAAAAACTCTTGATTAAAATTCCTTATAACATTGTAACCCGATATATCCCAAGGTTTCAAATATTCTTAAAAGTCTAAATCCTCAAAATTCCTATCAATTAAACCATCAAATTATCGCTTATTGCTAAATTAGTACCCAAATTTCTTAAAAATCTCAAAATTAATTCTTAATTTCCCCAAGAATTATCTTAATTGGTCTTTAATTTCGAAAATTCTACGATTAGCCCATAAATTTTTATCATTCTTAATTTTCTTCTACGGGTTTCCCATAACATAATTTCGATAAATTTAAACTTATTTACCCAAAAATCATTCCCTATAACCAATATTACCTTTTCATTAAACTTAAAATCCCAATTTATACATTTTCTTATTCCCAAAGTCGTTGCAAATCCTTAAATCATTATTTCTCACGTCTAATCCCCAAAAATTAATTCGACTAGTAACCATGGATCATAATATTTTCTTAAAAAAATCTACGTGTCCCAAAGCATTCATAATATTCATGATTAACTTATAGCCCAAAAAGTAAAAGGTTCATACTAAAACCCAAAAATCAACATAGTCCAATACCACCACAAAACCAACATGCGTTAAAATCAAATAATTTTTCATTTCATATCGTATCACATACAAAAAAATTCCAAAGCATATAAATCATATATTATCATGAAGCTATTAAACATGTGACGTAAACATTTAATTCATGTACTTATGCAGGTAATATCATAAAATCATATAAAGCATGTAAACTTACAAATTGAGGCTTGACGACTGATCTTTTCGGCGCTGATGGTGGCACAACCCTTTACAGGACCTTTGCTCTGATACCAACTGAAACGTCATGCCCTTTTTATTGCTTTAAAAGTACTAGAATTTTTTTTTTTAAAACCTCACTTAACATCGGCGGATCCATAAAATATTTTTGACATAATTTTTTAAAAATAAACATCCAACTGCTATTTAAAATTCCAAAGGAAAATATTTTAAAGCATAAAATCGTCAAACATTTTACCAAACCTAAAAAGCAATAATTTGAAAAGAATAGCTCATACTAAACCTCTCAAAAATCTCTCAAATGCATAAATAAATAATCTTAAAAATCTTTAATCATAAAGCATGAGTCAAAAGTCATAATGCGGAAAAAGTAGAAGCGCTGGTCCTCGAGTTGTGTGCGCCTTCAGTCCAGTCAAATCACTCATCAAGTCCTCCCTCAATACCACCTGCATCCATCACACCTAGTGAGTCTAAAGACTCAACACACCATAATCTTTATAAAGAGTAATACGTAATACAGTCAACATATAACGGTGAAAAATACTTGTACTTAAAATATCGTTTTCATGAAGATGCATAAACATAAACATTTTCGTAAACATTTTCATGATGCATAAAACTTTAAACATAAACATTTTCATGACATGCAAACATGAATTTCCTTTTCCTCAACATGACATGACATAAAACCTTAAACATTATCATAAACATTTTCCTTTTCCTTTTCCTTTGTTGAATTCAGATTGTTAATTGTGACTTTTACTCAACATGACATGACATGACGATGGATCCATCTACGTGAAACCTCAGTACTGGGCGGCGGGGGACACCAGCAACACTCTCATCGGTCAACTGGGCCCTGGCCTAACATGATCGAATAGAAATACGATCGTCGGGGCTCCCTCTGGGGCCTTCTCCCATGAATGGGCTTCCTCTGGGGCATTCTCCCCTCACGATATTCTCATTCTGAACTCAAACCTCATAACCTCATATTCGTAATAATGGAAACACGATCATCGGGCTCCACTGGGACCATAACCCTCACGACGTCGCCATCATTAACGAATTAGTCACAATCACTTCACTTCCTTCAACATTTATATTCTCACCACAATATAAAAATCATGCATAACATAACATTTTATTTTTGACACCAAGCATGCAACATGTCTTTTAAATGTCTTCCTTAAATCATAAAAATCAAACAAACATTTTAAAAATTATAATTTAATCATGAACATTTCATAAACATTTAAAAATAATCATAATATCATAAAAACAGTATTTAGGGCACTGCCATGACCTTTACTAATTTCCCGTGTAAAAAGACCGTTTTACCCCTGAACTAAACACTTTACATTTTCGACTTTTTTTTTCTTGATTTCATGACTCTAACATCTCCCAAATAATTATTTAAGTCTACGTGAATTTTTGCATAATTTTATTTGGCTTAAATGTTAGACTTTTTCAATTATCTTTAATTAATTGTTTTAACGGTGTTTTAATCCCGAAAAATACCAAACTTTAATATAAAATTCCTAAATTCTAAATTTAGTCTTTTTACATTATTTTAGCCCTTATGGATCATGACTCGACCCCCGTGAGTCGTTTTCAAATTTTCTTCTTTTTGAAAGCCCTATTTGACACTTAAACTTCGACCCCGAGCCAACTTTTGATTTTCACGAGTTACCCCTGGACCATGTCGAGCCAAAACTTGCCCAACATCCCAAAGTAACCTACTGGACTCTAACTTTGACAAGAAAACCATCGTAAAGCCAAAAACGTGGCACCCCAAAATACACCTAAGCTGGCCGAGACTTTACACATGCAAGGACTCTATGTTTTGCTCCCCAAACCATGAACCAACGAGCCCAGCCCCTGTACCACCCCTCGTGCACCTCCTAGGACTCTAGTGCATCACCTTTGCCCAGCCCGTGCCCCATGCATCGAGCCATACACCCCTGAAGCTGTGCGAAGGCATCACAGCGCTGCCACTAATTTCTCGGGTAGAGTCCTAGCCATGCTAGGACTCTTCCCCAGCCCTTGACTCGAGTCCTAGCTTGGCTAGGACTCTCCCCCTGACTCATGACGGACCTTGGCCGAGTGCTAGACTAGGCCAAGACCAAGCCGCCCCTTTCCCTCATGAAAACTGAATCCCAAAACCCATGACAGCAGGTTCTCGGGTTCAAGCTGTTCTCGTTTCTTTTTGCTTTGTTTCTGTCCAATTTTGCGTGGTGTGTGGGACTTCAATACATGTATAAACCTTACTTAAACCTACTTAGACATCATGGCAACCCCTTAGTATAAAAAAAACATGAATCGAAGCATCAACAAGTGGCATAAAATCGAAAGTTCAATGCATGTACAAGATGAGTTTCAAAAATTCTGAACAATCTTTCATGATCTTCATGCATACACTAATTCAAAACATAATATGATATGATGGATGAGGAAAGGGAGATTAAGATGTGTCTTTGCGTTATATACGCACGAAAAACTGTTGACGACGAAGAACGGAGAGGATCCTTTGGCTTGCTCTCTTAGCACCCTTCGAAAATCTCTTGGAATTGTGAGCGTGTGCCGTGGGGTTGGGGTGGGAAGTGTTTCAGATTTTTCAAAGTAGATGGCCAATTGTTTTTGAGGTGCAAAGTGTAGGGTTTAATATATTTTATATCTAATTAACTCCTAATTAGGCTTTAGGCCTATCAAGCCTTAAAATTTAAGCCCATTAGTTTTAATTAGGATTTAAATAAAATATTATCATAGCTTTGATTAAATAAATTTGTGAATTTATTAGCCGGGTAGCCAGCAAGCTCGTATTTTAGTTGAAAAATCAACACCGATAAAATTTACGTCCCGGCGTATAAAATCACCTCCAAACCCTTATTTTCGAAAATACTGACAAGCATCGGCCATATTTTAAATAATTAAAAATAATCATTTAATAAAATCATTTTTCATTTTTCAGCCCTCGGTCCCCGTTCCTCGATCGTCACTTGAATATTTCCTTAAAAATACCATTTTAATGCAACATGTAGAAAAATATATTTTAAACTTGTAAATATGCATAACATGATTAATTCATGCAATTAAAACATTTAATTAAAATACAGGAGAATTTAATAATTCAAATGCATGTGGTTCGCGTGGACCTTTAAATTTTCGGGACGTTACATTTGTCATCTTTTCTTTCACTTTTATATTTTACTGTGTTGCGATGTCTAAAACTTTAAATATTTGCTGTTATATTCCTAATTCGTCAAGAACTAATTTTTGAGTCTAGAGAATGACGTAGCTTTGTCGATACGATGATTTGACGCGACTATTTATATGATTGAATTCCGTTTGGTTTAATTGTGTCCCTTGTTTTTATTCACTGCAATTTACTAGCCATAAATTTTGTGTTGTTTGATTAATTCTACAACTTGAGAGAAGGATTAGGATTATAGATCGTTAGAGACAAATCGTTGAATGTTTATATCGTTCGGAAGACAAATAACTTTAGCGAGACTTAATGAGAACATCGTTTGCATTTATCAATGAAACTTAGATTTTTATTAGGAATGTTTGAATCAAGGTTTGATATATACAATTTATTCGTCAATTGGGAAAGGGAGAATAAAAAACTAAGTGTTATTGGCCATTAAATAATTTGAATTCATGAATATAAATTCGACCGGGAATAATTATCGTGAAAAATTAGTGAAATCATTCATCTAGATATTTTCTCTCGGTGATATTTCTCCATTGGGTGTTTATTTTAATTATTTATTTGCAATTAAGTTGTTTTTAAACAAATCAAACCTCTTTTGATTTTTCTAAATAAAGTCGAGAATATTTTAATTACAAGCATTGATGTACGTTTATATATACACTCCTCGTGAGATCGACACTTGTACTCAAAAATATATTTTTTTATAATTTGACGTCGTGCGCTTGTGAGAAATCAAGAAAACACGCAACAGATAGCTTTTAAAAAAAAATTTCAGATGAATTTAAGAAGTATACATTTAACAAACAACCTATTATCATTTGTTGATTTAGTGATGAGAGATGAGAAGACTAAGTTAGTGATGCATGAGTGTGGAAATTAGGGAAAATCTCAAGAGATGACTAGGAAGTCATTGCGACCGTAGAGACTGACTTTTAAATTTCAGAAGGGTTCATTTTCATCTTCATCTTGATCTTCATCCGGGCAGGGCCGATTTGATCCATGACGTGGTGAGAGTCGTGAGGATAATTCTAATCTATTCAGGGACAAAGAGGGGATTCTAGAGGTGTGAGATATTTTCGTTGGGTTGGACCTCATCTGATCATACAATGCACAGTCGAGATCACCTGTTATGATTGTGGTGGTGTTGGACATATGGAGAGACTGTGTCCTAGTCGTGAGGGGCATCGAGAGACCCGGGGTCATATAGGCAAAGCCTGAGAGAAAGGAGGACGACACTCTCAGCAATTTACACCATGATCTTCTGAGCAACAGACACATATGCAGGGAGTTGGTCCACCTTAGCCACATGCATATGCCTTGACACGAGAGCAAGCAGAGGAGGCACGAAAGGAGATGATAACATATAAGTGTTATTTATGTTCTTATCTTGTTTACATTCTTGTGGATGCAAGTGTCTTCCATACTTTTATATCCTCGAGGTTTGTGGTTGAGCATCATATACACACGTCTCCATTATTTATACATCTTTCTACTTCGACACCATCTGGAGTTTATATATCATTCTTATCAATGATATCATATAGTATTATTTCTTATGAGGGTTACGAGCTAAGATATGATATGGTTATTTTAGAGATGACTGATTTTGAACCCAAATTGAATCGCAACCCCTCGACGACCTCGACAATTTCTTGACAAAGTCCATGGTGATATGGTCCCACTTCCATTCTGGTACCTTAAGGCTATGCAAAAGACCTCTTGGTCGCTTTCTTTCTGCTTATACTTGTTGACAATTCAAACAACGAGATACAAATTCTGCTATGTCAGATTTCATTCTTTTCCACCAAAATTGTTTCTTCAAATCATTGTACATCTTTTTATTTCCAGGGTGTACACTGAACTTACTGCAATGAGCATCACGCAAAATCTGTATCCTCAACTCTGAAATATTAGAAACTACAATACGATCATTCACAAACAAAATACCCTCATTATTGACCTGAAATTCTAATCGATGTCCTGATCTGACGAGTTCAACTGATTTCTGAATACTTTGATCTAACCTTTGAGCCTCTTTAATCTTTACAAACAACTCTGGCTCTGCCTGAATCATAAATACTCTTACAGGTTGAGTATCTACCACAAAATCCAAACCAGAAATACAACATTCTTCCACTAGATCAGATACACTGCTAGTGATCAAAGACATATTACATACTTTTCTGCTTAAAGCATCAGCTGCTGCGTTTGACTTGCCTGGATAATATTTTATTTCGCAATCATAGTCTTTCAACAAGTCTAACCAACGTCTTTGTCTCATGTTCAGCTCCGCTTGTGAAAAGAGATATTTCAAACTCTTATGATCAGTGAATATCTCAAATTTCTCCCCATACAAGTAGTGACGCCAAATCTTGAAGGCAAAAACCACTGCTGCTAGTTCCAAGTCATGCACTGGGTATCTAGACTCATGTGGCTTCAACTGTCGTGAAGCATAGGCAACCACACGGCCATGCTGCATTAATACACAACCCAGTCCTTGATGTGAAGCATCAGTGTGCACTGTAAATCCTCCTACACCTGATGGAATAGTCAGAACTGGAGCACTAGTCAATCTCTGCTTAAGTTCAACAAAACTAGCCTCATATACTTGCGACCAAATAAATGGTACATTTTTTTGTGTCAGCTGGGTAATTGGCCTCGCAATCTGTGAGAATCCTTCAATAAATCTACGATAATAGCCTACCAAACACAGAAAACTACGTACCTCAGGAACTGATCTCGGTCTAGACCAATTGATGACTGCCTCAACTTTACTCGGATCAACTGATATACCAGCACTTGAAATCACATGTCCAAGGAAAACCACTATATCCAACCAAAACTCACATTTCGATAATTTAGCATACAACTTTTCAGTTTTCAAAATTTGCAAAACAGCTCTCAAGTGCTCGGCATGCTCAATTTCAGATTTTGAATAAATCAGAATATCATCAATGAAGATCACAACAAATTGATCTATATACCTTTGAAACACACAGTTCATCAAATCCATGAATACCGCAGGTGCATTGGTCAACCCAAAAGGCATAACCAAAAATTCAAAATGCCCATACCTGGTACGAAAAGCAGTCTGAGGCACATCTGTCTCTCTAACTCTTAACTGATGATATCCGGATCTTAAATCAATCTTAGAATATACTGAAAAACCCTGCAACTGGTCAAAGAGATCATCAATCCTTGGCAAAGGATACTTATTCTTTACTGTGGTTTTATTCAACTGTCTATAATCGACACAAAGCCTCAAAGACCCGTCTTTATTCTTCACAAATAAAACTGGAGCACCCCAAGGTGAAACACTTGGTCTTTAGCCAATAGATCCTCAGGTTGTTCCTTTAGTTCCTTTAGTTCAATTGGCGCCATCCTATAAGGAGCTCTAGAAATAGGCTGTGTACCTGGCATCAACTCAATGTTGAACTCTCTCTCGGACTGGAGGAAATCCTGGAATTTCATCTGGAAATAAATCTGAAAATTCACTAACAATTGGAATATATGCCAATTTAGGTACTGACCTTGAAATATCAATTGCATAAACCAAGAAACATTCGGCTCCTTTCTGCAACAAACGAGTCATGGACAAAACAGATATCAAAGGAATCTTAGCTCGAGAACCTTTACCATAGAATGTCCAGTGATCTGTCATATCAGGCCTAAACTTAACAATCTTCTGAAAACAATCTACAGTAGCCCTGTATCTTGTCAACATGTCAATACCAACTATGCAGTCAAAATCAGACATCTCCAACACAATGCAATCAATCTCAATGACATTATCCTCATAACGAAATTCACAACCACTTATCATTTCTGCTGACCTTATCACTTTGCCCAGTGGAGTAGAAATAGATAATGTAGATGATAATGGCATAGAATGAAATGAATGCAACGAGACAAAGTGCTCAGCTATGAAAGTATGTGATGCACCAGTATCCATCAAAACATAAGCATGATAACTTGAAAGAAAACAATTACCTGCAATAACATTATCTGAAGCATTATGTGCCTCATCCTCAGTGAGTGCAAAAACTCGAGCCTGCTATCTAGCTGGTTGTCCTACCCTGTGGCCACCACTATGTTTGTTCTGATCTGACCGGTTTTATTGCTGATAAGAATGAATTGTAGGGGTCTGACGATTCTGGTGAGGTGTCTGTCTCGATGATCTCCCACTCTGAGATATTTCACTACCATGATTAGGACACACTCAAGCATAGTGTCCCACCTGGTTACACAAGTGGCAAGCTCCCGAGATTCCTCTACACTGATCGGTGTATTGTCTACCCCCACACTGACCACAAGTTTTGCCTGAATAACTAGTGCTCTGAACTGAACAAGACTGTCTCGATCCACTAGAATTCGAAAAATTACTGCCATGCCTCTTAAATTGCTTCCCTCTAGCCCTAAACTGCTCTCTTATGTTGCCACTATTACCCTGTCTGAACTGCTGTCAGAACTGTGGCTGTTGGGGTCGTTGCGAATACTGAGAACCTCTCTGCCTAATGATTCCAGTTTCAGCTCACTTGGCTCGATCAAGAGCCTCAGCAAAAGTGTTAGGCCTTCCAGTATTAACCAAGGTAAATATATCAGGATTAAGACCATTTATAAAATGATCGGCCTTAGCTTCTTCATCGGATGCTACATGAGGAGCAAATCTCAGTAAATTCGAGAACTTGGCAACATAGTCCTCAATATTCAGATTTCCCTACTTTAAATTTGCAAACTCGGCTCCCCTATGTTTCCTGTAAGAGGTAGGAAAGAAACGCAGATAAAATTGAGATTTAAAAATATCCCAGGTAACAATCGTACCTCGACCCTCTAAAACTTTCTTGGTCATTATCCACCAATTCTTAGCAACATCCAATAACTGATGAACAACTAATTTGATTCTACGATCATCTGGACACTCAAGAGATTCAAATAATTGATCCATATTCTGCAACCAGTTCTCACCCTCTAATGTATTCTTGGTACCCTTCAACATCGGTGGGTGCAAAGACTGAAATCTGGCTAACAGTATCTCCATCGGAGTCGGAGTTATATCCATCGGAGTATGAGTAGCACAGCCCTGATCTTGTGCCACTGGTATGTCCTGTCTAGGTCTACCACGACCTCTACCTCGAGTAGCCATGTCTGATATAAAATAGATCAAACACATATAAAATCAAAATATCATAATCTTCTCAATCTTGTATCAATCATCTTTGGCTCTTGAGACTCAACAATCTCAAAAATCTCGAATAAAACTCAACAATATAATATCTCAATTTAAATCATGTATTTCACATCATAGCACAATGAAAATGCTAACAAATATATCACATGATCAAGCAATACAAACTGACTCGATCTACCCCGTTCCCAAATATCTTACGCTCTGATACCACCTAATGTGGGGCCCCGGGTCCGATATCTAATACTAATAATTATAATTGTAACAAACCAAATGATTTGGTAAATACATAATTTGTGATCACAAATTCACATAAACATCGTCAAAATAATTTAATGGTCTCAAATGTTTGAAATATAATTTTCAACATGCCAACAAAAAGTAGTGAACCAAAGAAATCCAAACATCATCACATAGCTCCTAAGACCCGAGAATCCCACTCAAACTCGTATCTCCTCGCCTGGAGCTGGACCCTGGCATCCCAAACCTCGCCTCACCTACCGTCAAGCACATGAAAACAAGAGGTAGCCGACGTGCCCGTGATTATAAACCCAGTACGATACAATCAATAACATATGAGAATTAACATTTCAAATATCTCATATAAAATTCATAAAGATGCAATATAATGCAATGCATGATCAGAATCTGTGGGCTATCAATAAATCTTAGAATCAAGTGAATCATCTGGTCATAGGGTACCTAAGGGAATAGAATCACCCAGCAACATCCACCGACTCATCTGCTCGGGGTGGGGTGCTGTGTTCTAAAATCCCAGGACTATGATGCGCCTATAGAGAGTGTTCAGGCCATAGCAGAGACCTCCGCATACACTATGCCAACTCAACTATAACCCCATACGTCCAACAAATCAATAAATCAAGGCGACCTCCACCATATCAAATCTGAATCAAAAAGTGGCTCAATATGCAATGTAATGATGCAAATCAATATCATCATTTCGATATCATAATCAACTCATCTCAATACAACAATCATCATCAAATCACCAATAGTTCATCGAGCCATAGAGTTTTCAGTTTAAAATAAAAATGATACTTTTACCTTGTATGTTGACGACAGTAACATACCTTTCAAATATTACCAAAAGAAGATCGAAATGTGTAGGTGAGAAGTCTTGAACCTTTGAATTTTTCTATAACTCAAGAACTTTGATCATCTATCAAAACAAAGTAGTTTCTGTTCAAAATTCATAATTAATTCAATACTGCTTCAAATCAAGATCCGTAAATTTCTTAACCCTAATATGCCATAAAAACATTTATTGAATCATTTTATCAAACACATGACATGCGTGATAAAGAGTTAGCTCCTTTACTTTACCCTTACCTTCAATTCCATTTCTTTTCAAAATATCAATACATACAATAATAATACCATCAATCATTATATTAACAACTTTACCTCAACACTCAAACCAAACAACACATTGTTTTCCCTTCAATCACTAAACCAAGGAAATAAGCTTTCTTACCTTGCTTATAAACTCTTGAGGAGAAGAACTTCTAATATCCAAGCAAATATTAAGGCTTCAATCAAAGATTAATGTCTTGGAAGAAATTGGATTGAAGGAGAATGAAGAACCCTAGCTCTAAACCAATGGAGAGAAAAGAAGGAGAAGGAAAATGAGTAAAAAGATGATCCCATTCGATTTTATGCCTTCCCAAACCTCAAAACACGCTTTTTAACTTACTGAGCGCTCGGACGGTCACATATTACCGACCTAGCGCCAAACTTACTGCTCACAACTCAAAAATTCAGAAGCAGTGGCGCTCGAGCGGCCGTTTCATACCGCTCGGGCGCCGCTCTGCGCATAGCTACTGTAAAGATCGCTTCTGAAACGCCTTTTCCCTTCCGAATTAGAAAAAGTGGTAAACAAGAAAGTTGTAGCCCTATGTCTTGAATTTCATCCCCAATTGGCCTCATGTCATTTGAAGGTCTGAGTAAAAAGTTATGCTCAATCTCCCAGCATGTGTCATTGTAGGAACGACGATACGCACTACACACTTCAGGGCGCTTTTGGCTCGTTTTCCCTAATGATTTGAACAAAACTCAAAACATGAAAGTTATAGCCTTATGTCTTATCTTTCTAATGAAAGAAGCCTAACATCAATTGGATCAATATTCAAAATATTATGCTAAAAATCACAACTACTGCCACATTTTTCATACCATTTCTGCACTTCCATTACCTATTTAGCTCAAATTCCACATTTGATTCTACCCCTCCATTATATATTCCATTCTATAACATTCATTACCATTCATACCATAACTTATAGCCAAGAACCATCACAACTACTGCCACATTTTTTCAAAATTCGGGCATTACATCAGAGGCGACGAGATCTTGTGTTCGCCGTAGGGGATCATGCTTTTGTGAAGTTCACACCGTTGAAAGGTGTGATAATGTTCGAGAAGAAGGGCAAGCTCAGCACTGGATTCATCGGACAATTAGAGATCCTAGAGAGAGTTGGCACTTTTGCGTACAAAGTTACTTTACCGCCAAATCTGGTGGGAGTTCGTAATGTGTTCCACGTCTCTATGCTCCGGAAGGACATGTCGAATCATTCGCATGTGCTGAACTATGAGCCACTTCAGCTGACACCGCACCTGTCTTTCGATGAGAGGCCCACTTAGATAATGGACAGACAGGAGAAGATGCTCCGGAACAAGGTGATCCAGATTGTCGAGGTCAAATGGCTGAATCATTATGAAGAGGAGGCTACTTGGGAGACCGAGATCGAGATGAGGAGTCGCTACCCGGAGTTATTTGGTACGTTATAAATTTCGAGGACGAAATTTTATTTAACGGGGGGAGAGTTGTAAGGTACAAGAATTTAATTCACGTAACCTGAATGCATGCAATCTAGGATTTTATTTAATTATGTGTTTAATTATTTTTATGTATTTTATGCATAAATATTGCAAGATAGGATTTATTTCATTAAATTTTAAAAGTTCATGCATTAGGGTTTCTAGATGCATTTCGCGCTCGAACGAGGAACAGAGACGGGGAATTATCAAAATTTTTTTTTTTCATGATTAATTTTTATTAATTAATATAAGATTCTTTTTAGGTATTTTTCTAGAAATGGGCTTTGTTGGGTATTTTTACCCGCCAGAGCGTATTTTTCAGCAGTACGCAAATTTTATCGAAATGAAGAACTTTTTGAGGGCTCGGGTAATATTTTCAAAAAACTTATTAAAATGAAATATTTTTTGGGTGCATGTTTGATCTTAATGGGCCTAATTTTAAGCTTAATGGGCTCCAAACCCATTTTATACGTTTTAATTTTACACTTGTGCCCATTAACCATGTATTTAAGCTTAAACCTAGCACCTAATTAACCCTAAACCTAAATATTTCTCCCCACCAGCCGACACCCCCTCTATTCAAAAATATCCTCTTGGTTTGAGCACCTCCATAGCAGCAAGCTTCGGCCATTTAATTTTCTTGCAAGATAAATTTCTCCGGCGCTTCCTCGGCACTCGTTCGTTAACGTTATTGCGTAGAATTCATCAAGGCACGGTTTATATCACCTCTTTACTTATCACTCACGTTTTAAATGCTGATGAATGTGGTTATGCATGAAAAAATTTCGATCCACCCTTGTACATGAAGAATTTTTGTTCTTTACATATGTTCTTGCATTTCCTTGATCGCTACTCAATATTTCCTTGATATTGTTGCAAGGGGGGTTGTCATGTGACGTTGCTGAAGGGTTCCTTTTGTCAAGAGTATGTTTTAATTAAGATGGTAACGAGCTGCAGGTGTTGTACGCTATGAACCGTGAAGGCAACAAGGTGTTTGGTTCAGTATGGGGTAGGTCTCGTGCAAAGGGTGGGGGCTAGCTGTGCAAGGGTCGATCTAGGGCTCGAATGCTGCTGGAGCTACCCTTGAAGTCGATCGATCGTGGGCTAGGAGATTAGGCCGCGGGTTGGGTTCTCTAGGGAGTTATCGATCGGGGTCGAGCTGCGGCTTCCATGGGGCTGATTGCGTGGATCCAGTAGGTTCAAAGAATTCCTAGGGTGGTCTAGGAAAGGTTGAGTCGTTATTGGTTCCATTGGGTTTGGGCTAGGAGCAAAAACCTGGAAAGGGTCGTGCTTATGGTTCGAGTGAGATGTTTGATGAATTTTTCCAGCAGCCTAAAGGTTATGGTTGAGGTATTTAGGAGTCTGATTTTAATGATTTTAAGGCCTTTTAGATGTGGAAAAGAGTTGGGAAAAATTTGGCTAAGTTTTGAGTCGATTCATGTTAAAACCGGGACCCCGACCCAATTTTAAAATGAATCGATTAAGTTTTGAAATGGTTCGATTTAAAACGGGCTTGAGTTTACGTCTAAGAAATACTTTTAAAATGTTTTGGGGTGTTTTAAAGAGTTTGGTAAGCTCAGTTCAAATTTTAGAGGTCCAGGGGCAAAATGGTCATGTTGCACCCGGGTTGAGATTTTTGTCCTGGCAACGCCCTGAGCACATTTATCATGTTTTAAATGTTTATGCACCATGTTTATGATTTTTAAGAAATTATGATAAATACGGTGAATGCTTGGTTTTAAGTAAAAAGTTACGTATATGAATGTTTTTATTAAGTGGTAAATATGATAATGTTTTTGAAGAATGAGAATTGGTTGTGACTGACGATGTATATGTATACGATGACATGAGATATGATGAACTGAGGCCAAGGCTCAGTGGACGGGTAATGCTGTCGCTGATGACCCCGCTGTCCGGTACCGTAGTTATACCTAGATGGATCCATTGAATAGAGTTGATACGAGAATCACAACTAATGAAATGAATTCATATAAAAAGAAAATTTATATGTACATGATGACATGATGAGACATTCTTTAACACGATACGATTTTATACGACACATTTATGTTCACGAAATATATGTTGAATATGATATTGTTCACTGCTGTATGCCATGTATATGTACTTGTTATTTCTGGTATGTGTGATGCAGGTGAGCTTGATGGTGAGGGGACTAGAGGTGCCGAACTCTGAGTAGGCAGACCTGGTGCGGTGACAGGACCCGAGGACCGCATGTTTTCCGCATTATGATTTATGAGATTTGAGTGGAGATGAACATTTCATAAGTTGGGGATCTTAAGATTTTTATTCGTTTATGTTTGCGAAAATTTTAGGATGAATTTGGTTATTTTAAAATGTACTATTTTTACTGTCAAATATTTAAGGTCATTTTTTTAAATGTTATATTTTTCTATAGAGCGTATGCATGCAAAACATTTAAGCATATATATATATATATTTTAAAAGTTCATATTTTCGAAATAATGCTTAAACATTTTGCATGTATATATATATATATTTCCGCACTTTTAAATGCCTAGACATTACATTAATGATGTAATTAAATCAAAATATAATGCACTAATGGGTCCTTAGTTAAAATTAAAAGGGTTAAAAGGGTTTTGAGCTCATTAAGCATTAAAAAAAGCCCATCAAGCCCAATAACACCCCGAAAAATATTTTGTTTAGATATGTTTTAGAAAATATTTCCCGAACTCTCAAAAAGTCTCCCGTCTCGCTAAATTTTGCTTACTGATAAAAAATATGACCCGACGAGTAAAAATACCCACCAAGGCCCAAATTTTGAAATCTTCCCTAAATTACACCTCATTTTAAATAATTAAAAATAATTATTTAATAAAAAAAAATATTTTGATTATCCCCGGTCTCCCTTATTTGTTCAAGCGCGAATGTAACATAAAACCTTAATGCATGAAACTTTAATAACCCATTAATTAAAATACATACTTATGCAATAAACATGCATTTAATGAATTAAAATTCTTTAATAAATTACATAAGGAATTTTGTAACTTACATACTTATGCAATAAACATTGTTGGAGAATTCGTCAACCCAAATAGCATAAATAAAAAACTCAAAATGCCCATATGTGGTCCTCAAAACTCAAAATTCTCATATGTAAAAATATTCTATCCACTAATAATAATCAACAGTCTTACAATATCTTATTGGCACATTAATTTTCACAATACAAATCGTTGATAGATTAACCAAGTCTTCATGTTTTATTCCTTATCAGATGACATATAAGCATGATCAGATGGCCAGATTGTATATCAGAGAAGTTTTGAGATTGCATGGTGTGCCTAAGTCCATTGTATCAGATCGTGATCCCTGATTTTCTTCTCATTTTTGGCAGAGTTTACAAGAGGCCCTTGGTACTCATTTGCATTTGAGTACAGCCTATCATCCTCAGACAGACGGACAGTCAGAACGTACTATCAGACATTAGAGGATATGCGGAGCTGTAGTTATGGATTTTGGCATTGGTTGGCAGGATTCGTTACCACTTGTCAAGTTTTCTTATAACAATAGTTATCAAGTGAGCATTGGAATGTCACCATTTGAAGCACTATATGGCAGGAAGTGTCGATCTCCTCTGTATTGGGACGATTTATCTGAAGCACCAATTGTAGGACTTGATATGATAAGAGATATTGCAGAGAATGTGAAATTGATTCAGAGTCGTATGAGAGCTGCTCAGGATAGACAGGCTAAGTATGCGAACATCAGGAGACGGCCGTTGATTTTTGAGAAAGGTGACAGAGTTTTTCTGAAAATATCTCCTTTCCGTGGTACAGTTAAATTTGGAAAGAAGGGTAAATTATCACCGAGATTCATAGGTCCGTATGAGATTTCGGAACGTGTTGGTGGTTTGGCTTATAGATTAGCTCTTCCTCCTGTGTTATCAGGTTTAATGATGTTTTTCATGTGTCCATGTTGAGGAAATATCATCCAGATCCTTCTCATTTACTTCCACCCGATGAGGTTGAGTTAGATCAGAATTTGAGCTACATTGAGAGACCGATTCAGATTCTAGACAGAAAAGATAAACAACTCAGAAATAAATTGATACCATTGGTTAAAGTACAGTTGATCAGACATGGTGTCGAGGAGGCAACTTGGGAATTAGAAGATAAAATGAGATAAAAATATCAAGAGTTATTCAAATGAAGTATGCTTCTATTCTCGGTTTTATTTTCAATATTGATTATTACATGTTAGACTTGAAAGAGATGATTGAATTCGAGGATGAAATCTATTTTAGAGGGGAGGAGTTGTAATGCCCGAATTTTGAAAAAATGTGGCAGTAGTTGTGATGGTTCTTTGCATTACGTCATGGTATGAATGGTAATAAATGTTATAGAATAGAATAGATAATGGAGGGGTAGAATCAAAGGTGGAATTTGAGCTAAATAGGTAACGGAAGTGCAGAAACGGTATGAAAAATGTGGCAGTAGTTGTGGTTTTTAGCATAATGTTTTGTATATTGATCCAATTGATGTTAGGCCTCCTTCATTAGAAAGATAAGACATAATGCTATAACTTTCATGTTTTGAGTTTTGTTCAAATCATTAGGGAAAACGAGCCAAAAGCACCCTGAAGTGTGTCGTGCGTATCGTCGTTCCTACAATGACACATGTTGGGAGATTGAGCATACCTTTTTACTCTGACCTTCAAATGACATGAGGCCAATTGAAGATGAAAGCCAATACATAGGGCTACAACTTTCCTGTTTACCACTTTTTCTAATTCGGAAGGGAAGAGGCGTTTCAGAAGCGATCTTTACAGTAGCTATGCGCAGAGCGGCGCCCGAGCGGTATGAAACGGCCGCTCGAGCGCCACTGCTTCTGAATTTTTGAGTTGTGAGCAGTAAGTTCGGAGCTAGGGCGGTAATATGTGACCGTCAGAGCGCCCAGTAAGTTAAAAAGCGTGTTTTGAGGTTTGGGAAGGCATAAAATCGAATGGGATCATCTTTTTACTCATTTTCCTTCTCCTTCTTTTCTCTCCATTGGTTTAGAGCTAGGGTTCTTCATTCTCCTTCAATCCAATTTCTTCCAAGAAATTAATCTTTGATTGAAGCCTTAATATTTGCTTGTAGATTAGAAGTTCTTCTCCTCAAGAGTTTATAAGCAAGGTAAGAAAGCTTATTTCCTTGGTTTAGTGATTGAAGGGAAAACAATGTGTTGTTTGGTTTGAGTGTTGAGGTAAAGTTGTTAATATAATGATTGATGGTATTATTATTGTATGTATTGATATTTTGAAAAGAAATGGAATTGAAGGTAAGGGCAAAGTAAAGGAGCTCACTCTTTAGCACGCATGTCATGTGTTTGATAAAATGATTCAATAAATGTTTTTATGGCATATTACGGTTAAGAAATTTACGGATCTTGATTCGAATCAGTATTGAATTAATTATGAATTTTGAACAGAAACTACTTTGTTTTGATAGATGATCAAAGTTCTTGAGTTATAGTAGAATTCAAAGGTTCAAGACTTCTCACCTACACATTTCGATCTTCTTTTGGTAATATTTGAAAGGTATGTTACGGTCGGTAACATACAAGGTAAAAGAATCATTTTTATTTTAAATTGAAAACTCTATGGCTCGATGAACTATTGGAGATTTGATGACGATTGTTGTATTGAGATGAGTTGATTATGATATCGAAATGATGATATTGATTTGCATTATTACATTGCATATTGAGCCACTTTTTGATTCAGATTTGATATGGCGGAGGTCTCCTTGATTTATTGATTTGTTGGATGTATGAGGTTATAGTTGAGTTGGCATAGTGTATGCGGAGGTCTCTGCTATGGCCTGAACACTCTCTATAGGCGCATCATAGTCCTGGTATTTTAGAACACAGCACCCCACCCCGAGCGGATGAGTCGGTGGATGTTGCTGGGTGATTCTATTCCCTTAGGTACCCTATGACCAGATGATTCACTTGATTCTAAGATTTATTGATAGCCCACAGATTCTGATCATGCATTGCATTATATTGCATCTTTATGAATTTTATATGAGATATTTGAAATGTTAATCCTCATATGTTATTTATTGTATCATACTGTGTTTATACTCACGGGCACGTCGGCTATCTCTTGTTTTCATGTGCTTGACGGTAGGTGAGGCGAGGTTTGGGATGCCAGAGTCCAGCTCCAGGCGAGGAGATACGAGTTAGAGTGGGATTCTCGGGTCTTAGGAGCTATGTGATGATGTTTGGATTTCTTTGGTTCACTACTTTTTGTTGGCATGTTGAAAATTATATTTCAAACATTTGAGACTATTAAATTATTTTGACGATGTTTATGTGATATTTGTGAACGAAAAATTATGTATTTACTAAATCATTTGGTTCGTTACAATTATAATCATTAGTATTAGATATCGGACCCGGGGCCCCACATCTGATATGTATAAGTCTTCTGATGGCTCTGAGCGGTCTTTATCTTGAACCGAATCTTGGCCACTAGATCTTCCGTCTGCCTGACAATATCCGGATCAAACTCTTCTTTTTCTCCTACCTCATCCCAATAGATTGGCGACGTAGACTTCGTCTCGTAAAGTGCATCGAATGGAGCCATACCTATCGATGCCTAGTAACTGTTGTTGTATGTGAACTCCAAAAGAGTTAACTTCGGCTCCCAGGTGCCCTAGAATTCGATCATGCAAGCTCGTAGTAGGTCCTCCAGAATCTGAATCACCCTATCTGTCTATCGTTCTGTCTAAGGATGAAAAAAAGTACTAAACATTATCTTCGTACCCAACGCCTGACTGGAGACTCTTCCAGAATGCAGACATGAATCTTGGATCCCTGTCTGACACGATGGACACTGAAATCCTGTGTAGTCTGACTACCTCTCTGTTGTACAGCTCTACGTACTGAGTAAAGGTTAATGTCTACATGATCGGTAAGAAATGTGCTGACTTAGAGAGCCGATCAACAATCACCCAGATGGCATTAAATCCTCCAGTAGTTCTCGGAAGCCCTGCCACAAAATCCATGGTTATATTCTCCCATTTCCACTCGGGAATAAGGAGTGGTCTCAGCTTTCCTGCAGGTCTCTGATGCTCTGCCTTGACCTGCTGACAAGTCAAACACTCGGAGAAAAATCGCAGAATATCCCGCTTCATGTCCGGCCACCAATACAGAGTATGTAGATCCTTATACATCTTCGTACTCCCTGGATGGATGGAGTACAGAGTGTTGTGGGCCTCGCTCAATATATCTGCTCGAAGGGAATCACTGTCAGGCACCAATAGGCGGTCCCTATATCTAACTATTCCGTCCATAACTGCATACAGTCTCTGGCCCTTAGCCTCGTCCCTCTATTTCCACTTCTGTATCTGCTCGTCAGAAGTCTGCCCTACTCGAATTCTGTCTCTCAGAGTTGGCTGTACTATCAGAGTAGCAAGATTCTGGTCCTCGCCCTTGGCATAAACTACAAGCTCAAATCTCTGAATCTCAGCCTGTAGTGGTTTCTGCATTGACATAAGAGCAATCACCTGCGTGCTTCCTGCTCAAAGCGTCCGCAACCACATTAGCCTTATCTGTATGGTAGCTAATGTTACAATCTTAGTCCTTCACCACCTTAAGCCATCTCCTCTATCGCATATTCTGTTCTTTCTGTGTGAAGAAGTACTTGAAGCTCTTGTGATCAGTAAAAATCCTACACTTCTCCATATAGAGATAGTATCTCCAGATCTTCAGAGCGAATACCACTGCTGCTAGATTGAGGTCATGAATTGGATAGTTCTTCTAATGGACCTTCAGTTGTCTGGATGCTTAGGCCATCACTCTGTCTTGCTGTATCAGAACCGCGCCCAAACAAAGCTTCGATGCATTTGTATAAACCACAAAGTCTCCATGCCCTGATGGCATATCTAGTACTAGTGCAGTGGTTAACGCTAGCTTCAGTTTGGCAATGCTCTCCTGAAACTCAGGTCTCCAGATAAACTTGTCATTCTTCTTCGTCAAGGCGGTCATAGGCACCGCAATAGAAGAGAAGTACTGAATGAAATTCCTGTAGTAACCTGCCAATCCCAAAAAACTACGGATCTCTGTCACGCTCTTAGGAACTGACCAATCTCTGACTACCTCTACTTTGCTGGGGTCGACCTCTATGCCCTTCTGAGTTACAATGTGGCCCAAGAATGCAACTCTGGCAAGCCAGAACTCACACTTACTAAACTTCGCATACAGTCTTCTGTCCTATAGATTCTGCAGTACTGTTCTCAGGTGCTGACTGTGCTCCTCCCTGCTTTTCGAATAGATCAAGATATCGTCAATGAAAACTATGACGAACTGATCCAAGTATGGCAGAAACACGCGACTCATGAGATCCGTGAAGATCGCTGGCGCGTTCGTCAGGCCGAAGGACATCAACATAAACTCATAGTGCCCCAAACGCATCCGGAAGGCTTTCTTATGCACGTCAGTCTCTCTCACCTTCACCTGATGATAACAAGATCGAAGATCTATCTTCGAGAACATTGATGCTCCGTGCAGCTGATCAAACAAATCATCGATCCTCGGCAACGGATACTTATTCTTGACTAGTGACCCTGTTCAGCTCTCGGTAGTCAATGCACAATCGCATGCTGCCATCCGTCTTCTTGACAAAAAGAATTGGTGCGCCCAAGGAGAAAAACTAGGGCGAATGAAACCCTTATCTAACAGATCGTGAATCTAATCTTTGAGCTCATTTATCTCTGCAGGCGCTAACCGGTAAGGTGCTTTAGATATCGGCATTGTGCCTGGCATAGGCTCAATCAAAAAGTCCACCTCTCTATCTGATGGGATGACTGAAACATCGCCAGGGAAAACACTAGAGAACTCCTTGACCAAATCGACGTCCTCTAGCTTCTGCTCTAATGGCTCAGGCACTGACACGATGCTATCCAAAAATGACTGGCAGCCTCTCCTCACAAGCTTCCTCGCACCCAAGCAGGAATTGACGTGCGGTATCTGCTGATGTATAGCTGCCTAAAAAACAAACGTCTTCCCGCTGGGCGGTCTGACAGACATTGAACTCTGTCAAAAATCTATGACTGGTTCATTAGAAGATAGCCAGTCCATATCCAAGATGATGTCGAACTCTGGTAATGGTAGCACTATCAAATCTGCGTATGTTAGCAACGACCTCCGAACTGAGGGTTCGTCTAAATCTCTCCCCCAAAAAAACTTACCCCAAGAAAAAGAAAAATATGTTTTTGCCGTATAATTCTGTAACCGAAGCTCCAGTATCTTGACTACCTCAGAGGTGAACATTTGATCCCCGGATGGGGTCGATACTCTAAACCTTGAATCCATCGCTCTTGGTATGATTCATAGTCCCTTGACGAAGGATTCAGATATAAACGAATGCATAGCCCCTGGATCTAGCAATGCATGTGTGGCTACACCTGCAATATATATCCTCTCTGCGATAGAACATACCATCAAATCTAATAGGTTGAACTAAAGAAATTTCTTATCGGTAATTAACCCAAAATCCTCAAATATCACTAAATTAACCCAAACATCGATCCCAAAAATTCGAAACTAATCCCCAAAAAATTAAAAATTGCAACTTAGCCCCTTAAAGTTCGAAAATTGCAATATGATACCATAAAAATCATTGGTTGATCAAATTGGGTCCCAATCAAACAATTACATTCTTAGTCCCAACTATGTAGGGCATGCATCCTAATTCTTCTTAAGTTATCAAGTCCAATAAATAAATCCTCAAGAAAGCATAAAATTCATGCATTGATGCCACAATTAAAATATTAAATAAAAGAGTTACGAGTAATCAGTGCCGAGTCTGGCTCTGCCTCGACCTCCTCGGCATGCATCACATGAGCTCGGCTAGTAGTGGGGGCCCAACTCCTAGGGCAATCCGCTGCTTTATGGCCCTTCTGTCCAAAAACGAATCACCTAAAAGTCCCCAACATGCACTTTTCGAAATGGAACATGACGTAATATGGGCGTGGCTGCCTGTCATCTGGCTTAGGCCTCCCTGGCGCCTGAGGAGGTCTCTGCTGTTGCTGCTGCTATGGCCTCCTAAACTGCCCTTGGGGCTTCTGCTGCTCTTGGTGTTTTGGCGGCCCAGTATACTGCTTTTCTATGGCTGGGAACTAGACTGAGTCTGATGCCGCTTCCTATGCATCTCATGGTCTATGTCCAGCAGAGCCTGCTCCGCCTGAAAGCGCGGGAGATGGTCTCATCATAACCTGGCGACCTCATCAGCATGACATCACGGCGAAGGGTGGGTCTCAGTCCATCTAAGAAACGCCTGAGTTTCTGGGCGGCATCTCTCTCTATCATGGGCACAAAATGGCAACCCTTGTCAAATTTGCGGATAAACTCGGCCACAGTTAGGTCCCCCTGCCGAAGACTAATGAACTTTCTCGTCAAGCGGCCCCTAACGTCAGCTGGGAAAATACTTCCGAAAGAACATCTCCCTAAATATGGCCCAAGTGAGGGTACCCACATCCACTGCATATGCAGCTCCCTCCCACCAAAGGGACGTGTCATCCCTCATCATATAAATGGCGCACCTGGCCCAATCGCCATCCCTCATCTGTAGGTACTCGAAATGTAACTCCAGAGACCTAATCCATCCCTCTGCCACGAATGGATGGGTGGTACCACTGAACTCCTTTGGGTTAAGCCATCGGAACTTTTCATACACATCTGTCTACTGTCGGGGTACCTGCTGGCCTAACTGTGTCGGCTTCATAAGCCTCGCTATCCCCTCAAGTACTTGGGTAGCTGGGTCTCCTTACGGTGGTGGTGGAGGTCCTCTGCCTCTCCAGGAATCACATCCTGCCTATCTGTACTGGGAGCACGTCTGGGAGGCATATCTGAATACAATATAATTAATAACGTAATCCTTCATGCAATTAATCTAGTTTTTAAAACAATAAATCCTTAAACCGTAAAAGAAATTAAACTTGAACAATAAATCATCGTAAAGCGTAAATCATGTTAACATGCAGGTGATAACAGTAAATTATTTAAAACATTTAAATCATAAAAGCTTATAGACTTGAGGCTTGAAGAGTGAGCGGCAGAAGCTGGCGATGGCACAACCCTGTACAGGACCCTTGCTCTAATACCAACTGTAACGTCTACTCATTTAAAAGCTCATATTTTCGAAATAATGCTTAAACTTTTTGCATGCATACGCTCTACAGAAAAATATGACATTAAATATTTGACAATAAAATAGTGCAGTTTAAAATAACCAAACTCATCTAAAACTTTTCGCAAACATAAACAAATAAAAATCTTAAAATTCTCAACATATGAAAATGTTCATCTCCACTCAAATCTCGTAAATCATAATGCGGAAAACTTGCTGTCCTCGGGTTCTGTCACCGCACCTGGTCTGCCTACTCTGATTTCGGCACCTCCAGTCCCCTCACCATCAAGCTCACCTGCATCACACACGCCTAGTGAGTCTAAAGACAAAACGCACCTGTATCAGAAATAACAAGTACATATACATGGCACACAGCAGTGAAAAATACCATACTCAACATATATTTCGTGAACTTAAAAGTATGAACATAAACGTGTCGTATAAAATCGTATCCTGTCAAAGCATGTCTCATCATAGACGTATACATTTTCGTATCAGCTCTATCGTATCAGCTCTTTTTGATGGATCTCTCTACGTATAAACACGGTACCGGACGGCGAGGACATCAGAGACAGCATTACCCGTTCACTGAGCCTTGGCCTCAGTCATCATATCTCATGTCATTGTATACATATACATCGTCAGTCACAACCAATTCCCATCCTTCAAAAACATCATCATATTTACCACTTAATAAAAACATACTTATACGTAACTTTTCCCTTAAAACCAAGAATGCACTGTATTTATCATAATTCCATAAAATTCATAAATATGATGCATAAATATTTAAAACATGATAAAATGTGCTCAGGGTGGTGCACCGCCAAAAATCTCACCCTGGGTTCAACATGAACATTTTGCCCCTGGAAACCCAAAATTACCGTTTCACCCCTGTACCTCTAAAATTTGACCCGAAGCTTACCATATTCCTTAAAACATCCCAAGGCACGACTTGTTTTAAAACAGTCCCATGCAAGCCGCAACACGACCCCGATCGATAACTCCCTATAGAACCCAACCCAAGGTCTAATCTCTTAGCCCATGATCGATCGACTTCAAGGGTTGCTCCAGCAGCGTTTGAGCCCTCCTCAGCCATGACTCAGACCCCACATGGTCTGGTCTAATCCTTGGATCGACCCTTGCACAACCAGCCGTCACCCTTTGCACGTGATCTAGCCCATACTTAACCAAACCTCTTACTGCCTTCACGGTTACTAGCGTACAAAACCTACAGCAATGTCTCACGACAGCCCCCTTGAAACAATATCAACGAAATAGTGTGTAGCGATCAAGGAAATGCAAGAACATATGTAAAAATCGAAAATTCTTCATGTACAAGGCTGGATCGAAAGTTTTTCATGCAAAACCACATTCATCAGCATATAAAACATGAGTGATGAGTAAAGAGGTTATATAAAGCGTGCTTTAATGAATTATACGCAAGAACAATTGTCGGGGAAGCGCCGGAGAAATTTATTTTGCAAGAAAATGAAGTGGCCGAAGCATGCTACTATATGGGGGTGCTGAACCTAGAGGATATTTCTAAATAGAGGGGGTGTCGGATGGTGGGGAGAAATATTTAGGTTTAGGGTTAATTAGAAGCTAGTTTAAGTTTAAATAAATGGTCAATGGGCCCTAGTATAAAATTAAAGGGTAGAAAATGGATTAGGAGCCCATTAAGTTTAAAAGTAGGCCCATTAAGCTTAAACACACACCCGAAAAATATTTCGTTTTGGTAAGTCTTTTGAAGATATTACCTGAGCCCCCAAAAAGTCCTTCATTTCGATAAAATTTGCCTACCGCTGAAAAATGTGTTCTGACGGGTAAAAATACCTAACAAAGCACATTTCTAGAAAAATACCTTAAAAACATCTTATATTAATTAATAAAAATTAATCATGTAACACAAAAATAAATTTTCTGATAATTCCCCAGTTTCCATTTCTCATTCGAGCGCAAAATGCGTCAAGAAACCCTAATGCATGAACTTTAAAAATTTCAGGAAATAATTCCTATCATGCAATATTTATGCATAAAATGCATAAAAATAATAAAACACGTAATTAAATAAAATCATAGATTGCATGCATTCAGGTAAGTGAATTAAATTCATGGACCATACAATTAATCAATCCTTAAACTTAAACTAAACTAGCAGCCGCCCTTCCCCTCCAGCAGCAACCATTTTGTAGCGAAAACCAGCAGCAACTCACGAAATCCTCCATAGCTTTCAAGAAAATTCTTCCCCGCCTCTCCGTAGCAAGTCCTACGCGCATACCTTCAAGTTTTTGAGCATAAAAAATGTTAAGACACGCCTTGTATCATTCGTTATATCATCATTCATGCTGTGTTTTCTGATCTATATGTACTTGCATGAGGAACTCTTTGATTTACCTTGTGGCATCTTTTTTGCAAAGGTTTGACACGAAATATGCATTCTCTTGTTTCATACTCACATTTTTGTGATTCTTATGCAAGGGGGCTGTCATCTTGGGTTTCTAGGGAGCTGATAATTTCGAGAAGAAAGAGGGTTGAGAGCTGGAGTCGAAGTATGGTTGGTTTAAGTGAGGGCCGATCGGTTTAAGTGGAAAACCTAGCAGCTAGGCGACTAGATCGAGAGGTTGGTGGCTAGCAGGTTGTTTGCATCTTTCAGCGTGCATGGGGATTTGAGCTTGGGTTAGGTTGGTTCAGGAGGGTCCTAAGTTTGGCTAGAAAGGGTCGGTCCAAGGCTAGTTCTAGCTATTTCAGCCTAGGGTCGAAGGTTTTCAAGTTTAGTGTACTAGGGTTGAAGTTCGTAACACGATGCAAATTTCTAGCAACCTTTGGCCATGGTTCGTAAGTCATATGTGGTCTGGAACGATTGGTTTAGAGGCTGGTCATGTAGTTCTGAGTCATGGTTCGAGTTGGAAAAAATTCGGTTAAGTTTCGGGTTGATTCTGGTTAAAACCGGGACACCGGTCCAAGTTTTAAAAAGAATTGTTAAAGTTTTGAAACGGGCTTGAGTTTACTTCTAAGAAATGCTTATTTATATGTTTTGAGGTGTTTTAAGGAGTTTGGTAGGCTTCGGGTCGAATTTTTGAGGTCCATGGGTAAAAGTGTCAATTAGGGTTTTTGGGGGCAAAATGGTCATTTTGCTGGCGGGTCGAGTTAGCAGTCCTGCGGCGCCCTAAAAACGATTTGACATGTTTTAAATGTTATGTTTTCGTGAATATGAATTTTTATGAAATGATGAAAAATACGTTGCATGCTTAATTTTAAGGAAAAATTTCGTTTATGCATGATTTTTATAAGTGATGAAAATGATGACATGTTTTGAAGGAAAGAAGTTGGTTATGACTAATATGTATATGTATACGATGAGCTGTAAGGCCAAGGCTCAGTGGATGGTAAATGCTAATGCTGATGTCCCCGCTATCGGGTACCACGGTTATACATAGATGGATCAATCGAATAGAGCTGATACGAAAGTCACAACTAATGAACATAATTCAATTAAAAGGGATGAACACATATATAGAGACATGCTTTGACTCGTATAATTTAGTATGTTTACGTTTATGATTTAAAGATCACGTAATCTATTTTTATTACGGTACTTTTCACTGTTGCCTGCTATGTATATCTACTTGCTATAACGTTACAGTTGTGTTGAGTCATTAGACTCACTAGGTATGAATGATGCAGGTGAGAATATTGATCAAGAGATTGGAGGTGCTGAAGACTGAACAGGCAGAGTTGGATTTGCGCACGCGAACCCGAGGACTGTATTTTCCACACACCATGTTTATGAGATAGGAAAGAATTGGATATTTTTATACGCTTTCATTTTATATGTTGTTGGTTGCTAAGATTTTTACATGCTTCGCTGTGAAATTATTTTGCTCGACGGTCTAGAGTTTGACGTTCGTCATATTTTTAACTTCAGTGTTCTTACCGATAGTTGAATACTTTTATTTTTAAAAATATGAAATTTTCAGCTTTTATCACATTCATGTTTAAAGATGTATATTTTGGAAAATGAGTTTACAAAAAAAATAAAAATTTCCTAGTAGTATTTTAATTAGTAGACGTTTCAGTTGGTATCGAAGCAAGGAATCTGTGTAGGGCGGTGCCACTGCCAGCTTCTACAGCTTAGTCTTCGAGCCTCAAGTCTATAAGTTTTTATGATTTTAAATGTTTTAAATGATTTAATGCTATCACCTGTACGTTTATGCGATACATGTTTTCAGCAATTTTCAGTAACATGTCTAGTTGTTTTTACGATTTGAAGAGTATATGTTTTGAAAACTAGATTGGATTGCATGTTGGTTACGTTTGGAATTCGATATGTCTAAGAATCGAATATTGGGCATTAGGAGATGTTGAAAATGATTTGACTATATTTTTTATTAGTAGTAATGATGTTCTATGTGAGAACCCGAATTTAATTATTCTGTATTTGGCAAGAATTAGAAATAATTATTTTAAAGTGCTAAATTAAAATAATTAAGCCAAATAATTATACTTTTGTGTTAAACATATGTATTAGAAAAATATCAGCATTCTAGACGATATTAAAATACATATCGATGTTTAATAACACACGGGAGTTGTGAATATTTGGATCGGGTCACATTCTAGCATTTGTGCTAAATCATTAAATTCATGTATACAGATATGTGTATAGAAAAAAGCCCATTTTTTCCCTAGCCCAATCCATTTCCTCCTTAAATGTTCTCGTTTCTTCTCATTTCATCCATTTCTTTTTCTTTCTTGCTCATCTTCTCAGCTGCCGAGCTATTGCTTCGTTTTTTTTTCTCCAGCTTCTTGCTTGTCACTTTTCTTGGTTCCTTAGAATGTGAAGAGGTTGATTCTAGCTTTATTTCAGTTCAAGGGAAGCTTTTAAAGCTAATCCCTAAGCCTAGGTTTTAAATTTTGTCCATGGAAGAAGTTGGTTTTTGTTTTCGAGTTGCAGGTTTTGGCTTCTAATTTTCGGATTTTTGTGTGGTTTACACTAAGAATCTTGACTTGTGGTTCAAATAGAACTTATATCTATATTTGTAAGCTTTATGTAGCCACTGACGAAATGGAATTCCAATAAAAAACGGATTTAATATGATTTTTCAATTAAAATATGTCAAAAGGTAATTCTGTGTTGGAGCTGCGTAGATTAGCTACTGTATTTCGAGTTTATGATATTTATGCGCTTGGATTCTAGACTTGTGATTCAAATAATAGTTGTAGAGCTATGTGTTTTCTTTGTATTGATATAAAAATCGTTAAATTCCATTAAGAATTGAAATAGTTATACTCATTTTCCGAAACTGCGCAGGTACAGACTGTTGTCCGCAAATTTCATTTGTAGTAGCATTTTCTTGAACATTCTGGGATTTATCTATTAGGATTCTGGAAATGATTTCTTCTAGGAAAGCTTAGATATTTGAGTTTTCTTTCATATCCAATTGACGGATATTGATTGAGTCAATGATGAGTTAGATATGAACTTTATACTCATAGGTGTCAAAGCTGGGATCTGTCACAGAAGTCATTTCTCATGGTTTCTGGTTTTGGGCATTTTTCAATGTCGTGATGATTGAATTTCTTTCTGATGTATTCTGATGATATATGAGATTTTGAGTTAGGATTCCAGCCATGTATGATAAGTGTGTTTTGGATAAGTTTTGGTTGATTTATGACCTTAAAACCAAGCTTAGGTCCAAGCTGGAATTAGTAACTTGTTTTTGGCTAAGAGTTGAATCTTTATTTGATGGAAATAAATTATTTGCCACATATTTTAATAGCCAGGAAGCTCCAAGGAGTTCATAAACTATTGTGGTAATTTAATTTGAAGGTTAAGGTATGGATTGATCAATTCTTTACAGCGTCTATAACGACGTGTAATTTAATTGATGTGATTTTATGAGAATTGTGTGTTTATGTGCTCTGTGCTGTTTAAGTGTATTTTAAGATTATTCCTCATTTTTTAAAAATAAACGTGAGTTTTTTGAAATACATTGGAATAATTTGTGGATTTATATGCTTTGTAGAGCACGCATTCATATCGAGCCATGACTCCGTTGTTTCCGAGATTTCTGTTTACTTTTTATGAGTTATTTAGACATCAGAGCCGAGGGCGTTTAAGCGTCACACCTCTGATGACTAGCGGAAGGGTCGAGCAGTTCTATAGACTGACAACCCTGATGCAGATGTGCAGGGCCGAGGGCGTATTTGACACGTCACAACCCTAGCACATTTGGCCATAGTTGTTGCTATCGTTTCTTTGGATCCAGTTTGATATTCGAGATTATTGGTACCCTACATGCATTGCATTGATTTCATTACATGTCATTTATTTATGCTGTAATTTATTTGATCTTCGTACTGGGGTTTGACCCATGTTCCTCGGGGCTACTGTGGTTTGTTCTGTGATTCCATAGCAGGTTATACAGGTGGTTTTGATGCAGCTGGCGGAGCATCTGCAAGTGGAGCCCATTGAGTCAGTTTGAGTTGGGTGTCCCCAGATATTTATATTATATATTGAGTCATTTGTCGAGGAGATGACTCGTGTATTTTTATGGTTGTATTATTGAGTGTTGGATCCTATTTGGCGTTATCGAGCCTGGCTGGCTATGTGTGCGATTGGTATTCTGTTCGTTTTAACGGACTCTATTTTTCAAGTATAAATGTTTTGTTGTGTTGTTTTGGAATTTTTTATATGTCCTATTTACGGGGAGGTCATGCCGAAATTTCTGTAGGCCCAAAATAGAAAATTTTACTCGTTTTCACTGTTTACGCTAATAAATCTTGGTTGTTTGATAATTAAAAATTAATCAGGAGCACAGGCCCTCACATTGTACTTATGGGTCATATGTTAATCTCTAAGTTTAGGAATGTTTTTGGGGCATGTAAATTTTCTTTGAAAATATTGATGATTCGTGGTTACTAGTTTAGATAAATTTTGAAGATTTCATATAAGAAATAATAATTCGAAGACTACGACGATCTTTAGAAGTATGAAAATGTATAATTTGGGATACTAGTTATTGATGTAAACGTGTCCATCATTGTGGTAAAGATCGAAATGCTAGAGGAATAATTATCGTAAGGCATAGAGGGGGAGGTCATAAGCATCTATACCGTAAAATCGATTTTCGACGGAATGAAAAAGACATATATGGTAGAATCATAACCATAGAATACGACCCTAGTCGAAATGCATACATTTGTCTCATACACTATGGGGATGTTGAGAAGAGATATATTTTACATCCCAGAGGGGCTATAATTGGAGATACTATTGTTTCTGGTACAGAAGTTCCTATAAAAATGGGAAATGCCCTACCTTTGAGTGTGGTTTGAACTATTGATATACGTAATTGGAAATATAATTTGGGATACTAGGTATTGATGTCAACGTAAGATTGGTTATAAGAATTCATCTTGGATTAATAAGCTTAAGATGACTGAACTTTATGTTACAGAAAACCTATAAAATGGAATTGGGAACGCCAAGAAATTATGGGTAATTGTAGAATTTTTGAAATTTAGGGTCAATTGGATAATTTTCGAGGAAATTAGGAATTTATCTTGCAATGAATAAGAAATTTGGGAATGGTCTAGCAATAAGTGAGAATTGAATAGTTTAAGTGATAGGAATTTTCGATGATTTACGCTTGAAAGGATATTTAAAACCTTGAGATATATGTGTTATAAAGTTGTAAGGATTGTTAATCAAGGGTACTGTAGGAGAATCAATATTGAGCTTGAAAATTTTAAAATATTAGTAAAACAATGATGTGGCAAATTAAAAATTTAGAGTGATAACAATTTGAGGTAAAGAGAATCAATTAGTTAAGTTATAATATTAGACATTAAGTTAACTTATTTTTTGGAACTTAAGGTTTGTTGTAGCATTAGTATTAATCATGATATTAAGAGTTGAAATTATACATTTGCTAGGGTTAAAATTTCATAGAAAGTTGGGCATGACTGAGAGTTAGGTTATTTGATACAAGCTAGTAAGAATTGAGTTAGACACCTTGTCTTCAGGAATTTTTGAAGGTCAATAAGAAACATAGGATTAAGTGGATATGAGTGTTGGAATTAGGTTATCCAAGATTATTTGGGTTGTGTAAGCTTGAATTTCAAGTTTATGAAATTGGTGTTCATACGAAAATTTTAGGTGAAATAAAAACAAAAGGGATTTAGTTGTATTTAACATAGTTTACTAATGAGCGTATATTAAGATTTAATTCGAGTAAGAAAATCTAAAACCTTGATATGGAGATTCTAGAACTCTATTGTTATAAGTGAAGTTGATTTATTAGAGTCAGTCCATCATTATCAGAGGACAACTTATTAAGTGTTATACGCCAGTATTAATTAATCATTAAAGATACATAAAATGCAACATTTGTTGCAATGAGGAAGGTCCAAAGCTCTTAAGCATCAACTATATTGTAATTGAGAAGGAAAAATTTAAGCATGTAATTGAGGCTAGAAATGATTTATTATATAGGTTGAAGATCGATATTGTATATTTGTGTTTTATGGATTAACTTTACTCGAGGTTTAAGATTTGCAACAATTTAATATTTGAGATGTACTTGTAAATAGTTAAGTTACGTAAGTTTGGTGTCGTATGATAAAGATTCGATTTAAGGATCTTAGGATAATATTATTATGGGGTTGAGATAAGGACTAACTTTTAAGTGTATTACCGGGGATAGAAGTCGATCAGTAAATTTTGGTGTCAAGGTTTCTTAAGTCGAACTACATAAATGATAATGTAATAAGTTTGTAATGTCCAAAAATAAGATAATGTAATCCAACTGTATGCAAATCTAGCGGAAAAAGAAAATGATTTATTAAATTCTTTTAATTGCTTGAACTTAATATTTTGTGCATGTTAACATGTGAGAAATGTATCTTTCTACATGAATGCATAGAAATAGTGCTTTAAAAGTTATTCGAGACGCGATCAAGAACGGAGACCGGGGACCAAATAAATGAAAATATATTTATTAAATAATTATTTTTAATTATTTAATGTGTGGTGCATTTTATTATGGAAATTTCGAAAATAAAGTGTTTTGAGGAGTTTATATACAACGAGTCGTATTTTTAAACAGTATTCGATTTTCAAAGAAAATATTAACCTTTTGAGAACTAGACTAATATTTTCACGAATTTTTCTAAACAAAATATTTTAAATATTCACTGATGGGTTTAATGGGCCTATTTTACTATGATTAAGGGCCTAAGCTTGCACACATGTTTTATATTAAACCTTAAGCTCCAAATCCCTAACCTTTGGCAACCAAACTCACGCACACCCCTAGAAAAAAATAATAGGACTCCCCCCAACAGTAGCACACGGCCACACACGTTACACACCAACGCCTTCACATGAATTGGGCAAGGATAATTCAGCAAAACTCCCTCCCCGTCGCTCCGTCAACGTCCTTCGTGTGAAGGAATTGTTTTCGATATAGTTGAGGCCTAAGACCTTTGGACCTTCCTCATTGCAACAAATGTCGCATTCTTATGTATCCTTAATGATTAATTAATACTTGTGTATAACACCTAATAAGTTCTCCTGTGATAATGATGGACTGACTTAAATAAATCAACTTCACTTATAAGCCATAAATTTCTAGAATCCTCATATCAAGGTTATATTTCTTGCTTTAAAAAATCCTTAATCTTCATTCATTGGTAACTTATGCTGAAAAACAACTAATTGGGAAGGAAATAGTTTAAATATGTAATTGTGGCTAGAAGGGCTTTATTATATCGGTAGAAGATTGATATTGTATATTTTTGTTTTATGGATTAAAGTTACCCGAGATTTAAGATTTGCAACAATTTAATATTTTGGATGTACTTGTAAATAGTTAAGTTACATAAGTTTGGTGTCGTAAGATAAAGATTAGATTTAAGGATCTTAGGATAATATTATTATGGGGTTGAGATAAGGAATAACTTTTAAGCGCATTACCGTGGATAGAAGTCGATAAGTAAATTTTGGTACTAAGGTTTCTTAAGTCGAACTACATAAATGATAATGTAGTAGGTTTGTAAGGTACAAAAATAAGGTAACGCATTCCAACTGAATGCAAATCTAGGTGAAAAAGAAATTGATTAATTAAAGAGTTTTAGTTGCATGAACTTAATATTTTGTGCATGTTAACATGTGAAAAATGTATCTTTCTTCATGAATGCATAAAAATAATGTTTTAAAGGTTATTCAGAGTCGCGATAGAGGAACGGAGATCGGGGACCAAAATTATTTTTATTTATTTAATATGTGGTGCATTTTATTAAGGAATTTTGGAAAATGAGGTGTTTTGAGGATTTTATATATGTCGAGTCGTATTTTTAAACAGTATTCAATTTTCAACGAAGATATAAACTTTTTGAGAACTCGGCTAATATTTTCATGAATTTTCCTAAACAAAATATTTTAAATATTCCCTAATAGGCTTAATGGACCTATTATACTATGATTATGGGGCCTAAGCTTGCACACATGTTTTATTTTGAACCTTATGCTCCAAAACCCTAACCCTTGGCAACCAAACTCACGCACACCCCTAGAAAAAAATAATAGTAATCCTCCCAACAGCAGCGCACGGCCACACACATCACACACCAGCACCTTCACGTGAACTGGGCAAGGATAATTCAACAAAACTCCCTCCCTGTCACTCGTCACGTCCCTCGTGTCAAGGAATTGTTTTCGAAATCGTTGAGGCCTAAGACCTATGGACCTTCCTCATTGCAACAAATGTCGCATTCTTATGTATACTTAATGATTAATTAATACTAGAATATAACACTTAATTAGTTTTTCTTTGATAATGATGGACTGACTCTAATAAATCAACTTAACTTATAACTCATATAGTTCTCGAATCCCCATATCAAGGTTTTAGATTTTCTTACTCAATAAAAATCTTTATATTCGATCATTGTTAACCTATGTTAAAAACAACTAGTTGGAAGGAAAATAGTTTACGCATGTAATTGAGGCATAGAAAGGCTTTATTATATAGGTAGAAGATTGATATTGTATATTTGTGTTTTATGGATTAACATTACTCGAGGTTTAAGACTTGCAATAATTAAATATTTTGGATATACTTGTAAGTAGTTAAGTTACGTAAGTTTAGTGTCGTAAGGTAAAGATTCGATTTAAGGATCTTAGGCGAATATAATTATGGAGTTGAGATAAGGATTAACTTTTAAGTGTATTAACGGAGATAGAAATCGATCAGTAAATTTTGGTTCTAAGGTTTCTTTAGTCGAACTACATAAATGATAATTTATAAATTTGTAAGGTCCTAAAAATAAGATAACGTAATCCAACTGCATGCAAATCTAGGGAAAATGAAAAATGATTATTTAAATCTTTTTAAATGCATGAACTTAAAATCTTGTGCATGTTAATGTGTGAAAAATATATCTTTCTACATGAATGAATAAAAATAATTTTTTAAAGGTTATTCAAGTCGCGATCGAGGAACGGAGACCGATCACCAAATAAAAGAAAATATTTTATTAAATAATTATTTTTAATTATTTAATGTGTGTTGCATTTTATTATGGAATTTTCAAAGATGAGGTGTTTTGAGGAGTTTAAATACGCTAAGTCGTATTTTTAAACAGTATTCGATTTTTAACAGCAAATATGAATTTTTTGATAACTCGACTAATATTATCACTAATTTTCCTAAACAAAATATTTTAAATATTCACTAATGGGCTTAATGGGCCTATTATACTATGATTAAGGGACCTAAGCTTGCACATATGTTTTATATTAAACCTTAAGCTCCTAAACCCTAACCCTTGGCAACAAAACTCACCCACACCCCTAGAATAAAATAATACGACTCCTCCCAAAAGCAGCACACGACCACACACATCACACACCAGCACCTTCACGTGAATTGGCAAGGATAATTCAGCAAAACTCCATCCATGTCACTCCATCACGTCCCTCGTGTCAAGGAATTGTTTTCGATATAATTGAGACCTAAGACCTTTGGACCTTCCTCATTGCAACAAATGTAGCATTCTTATGTATCCTTAATTATTAATTAATACTAGCATATAACACTTAATAATTTTTTTCTCTTATAATGATGGACTGACTATAATAAATCAACTTCACTTATAACCCATATAGTTCTCGAATCCCCATATCTAGGTTTTAGATTTTTTTACTCGATAAAAATCTTAATATTTGTTCATTGCTAACCTATGTTGAACACAACTAGTTGTGAAGGAAATAGTTTACGCATGTAATTGAGGATAGAAGGGCTTTATTATTTATGTAGAAGATCGATATTGTATATATGTGTTTTACGGATTAACATTACTCGAGGTTTAGGATTTGCAACAATTCAATATTTGGGATGTACTTGTAAGTATTAAGTTACGTATGTTTGGTGTCGTATGATAAAGATTCGATTTAAGGATCTTCGGCTAATATTATTATGAGTTTTATATAAGGATTAACTTTTAAGTGTATTAACGGAGATAGAAGTCGATCAGTGAATTTTGGTGCTAAGTTTCTTAAGTCGAACTACATAAATGTTAATGTAATAGGTTTGTAAGGTCCAAAAATAAGATAACGTAATCCAACTGCATGCAAATCTAGGGAAAATAATAAATGATTAACTAAATCTTTTTAATTGCATGAACTTAATATTTTGTGCATGTTAACATGTAAAAAATGTATCTTTCTACATGAATGAATAAAATTAATTTTTAAAGGTTATTCGAGTCGCGATCGAGTAACGGAGTCCGATGACTAAAGAAAGGAAAATATTTTATTAAATAATTACTTTTAATTATTTAATGTGTGTTACATTTTATTATGAAATTTTCGAAAATGAGGTGTTTTGAGAAGTTTATATACGACAAGCCGTATTTTTAAAAAGTATTGAATTTTCTACGAAAATATGAACTTTTTGAGAACTCGGCTAATATTTTCATGAACTTTTCCTAAACAAAATATTTTAAATATTCACTAATGGGCTTAATGGGCCTATTATATTATGATTAAGGGGCTTGCACACATGTTTTATATTGAATCTTATGCTCCAAAACCATAACCCTTGGAAACCAAACTCACGCACACACCTAGAAAAAAATAATAGGACTCCTCCCAAGAGCAGCACACGACCACACACATAACACCCCAACACCTTCACGTGAATTGGGCAAGGATAATTAAACAAAACTCCCTCGTGTCAAGGAATTGTTTTCGATATAGTTGAGGCCTAAGACCTTTCGACCTTCTTCATTGCAACAAATGTCGCATTCTTATGTATCCTTAATGATTAATTAGTACTAGTGTATAACACTTAATAAGTTTTCCTATGATAATGATGGACTGACTCTAATAAATCAACTTCACTTATAACACAAAGAGTTCTAGAATCCCCATATCAAGGTATTAGATTTTCTTGCTTTATTATATAGGCAGAAGATCGATATTGTATATTTGTGTTTTATGGATTAACATTACTCGAGATTTAAGATTTGCAATAATTTAATATTTGGGATGTACTTGTAAGTAGTTAAGTTACTAAGTTTGGTATCATAAGATAGAGATTTGATTTAAGGATCTTAGGCTAATATTATTATTAGGTTGAGATAAGGATTAACTTTTAAGTGTATTAACGGAGATAGAAGTCGATCAATAAATTTTTGTGCTAAGGTTTCTTAAGTCGAACTACATAAATGATAATGTAATATGTCTGTAACGTCCAAAAATAAGATAATGTAATCCAACTGCATGCAAACCTAGGGGAAAATGGAAACTGAATAATTAAATTGTTTTAATATCAAGAACTTAATATTTTGTGCATGTTAACATGTGAAAAATGTATCTTTCTACATGAATGCATAACAGTAATGGTTTAAAGGTTTTTCGAGTCGCAATCGAGGAACGGGGACCAATGACCAAATAAAGGAAAATATTTGTTGGAACTTTACTAATTAAAGATGTTTTGCTAGGTTAGAATTTGAAGTATAACTTAATAAGCATCAGTCAGTTATGCGACAATAATTTCTCAGTTCAGTTTGACAGACACACTTGTCCAGTTAGAGATTAACTGATGAGGTCATCCTAACTGGAGATCGGTGTGGAAGCACTTACAAAGTCAGTTGGACTGAACAACCTTATGCACCAATTTGTTTCATTGCTTCCAAGTCTTCTAAAAACTGGTTGTGGCATAAGAGGTTGAACAACTTAAACTTTAAATCTATTGCTTATCTGAGTGACCATGATCTTGTAACTGATTTTCCCAAAATAGATTTTTCAAAAGATAAAGTTTGTTCAGTATGTCAGTTTGGTAAACAAGTAAGATTTTCATTCAAAAACAGAGGTTGTAAATCATCTTCCCGATTCTTAGAACTGTTACATATGGATCTTTTTGGTCGAATATCAGTCATTAGTTTAGGGGGAATGAAATACACCTTAGTAGTTGTGGATGATTTTTTTCTTGGGTTATTTTTCTCAAATCCTAAGACCAAAATACTGTACAACTGATTAAGCTCTTCAAAAGACTATTAAATGAAAAATCATTTGGGATTGATCGAATAAGGTCTGGCAGAGGGACTGAATTCATCAATCAAAATCTTTCAACTTTTTTTGAAAATACTGGAATCAAGCATGCAGCTCTCAGCAGCTAGAACACCTCAGCAAAATGGTATAGCTGAGAGAAGAAATCGGACCCTTAAAGTAGCTTCTAGAACAATGCTTACATATTCTGGTATTTCTCAAAGGTTTTGGGCTGAATCAGTAGAAATTGCATGTTATACTCAGAACAGATCAATGATTAATAAGAATCATGTGAAAACACCATATGAGATCTAGCATGGAAGAAAAAGTGTGGTTTCTTATTTAAAAATATTTGGCTGCGGATGTTTTATTCTTGATAATGGTAAAAATCATTTAAAAGCCTTTGATAAAAAATCTGCATAGGAAATATTTCTTGGATATTCTTCAGTTAGTAAAACATATAGAGTTTTAAAGAAAGCTCTTTAAATGTTGAAGAATCTATTCATGTTGTGCTGACTGATAAGCCAACTGATCCAGTTGAGCTAGTTGATCGTTTTACAGAGATCAGTTTGGAGGATGAAAATGAAGAAGAAAATTATATTAATATAATTATCCTTCAAACAGCTGAACCAGAAGTACTAGATCAATCAGTTGAACAGGAACCTGCTCCTGATAATCAGTTGGTGGAGCAAACAGATGTTATTCAATTACCAACCGATACAGCTCCAACTGAAACTGAAAACATTCAGTTGCAAACAGAAGCAGTCGCCGATATGGAAGCAACAAATACTGAACTCAGATGGAAGAAATCACATCCTCTAGAATTGGTGATAGGTAATCCATCTGACCCGGTAAGAACAAGAACTCAAATGCTTAATTTATTCATTCATTCTGCTTTTGTCACACAACTGGAACAAAAAAAAAACTAACGAAAATCTTGCTGATCCTAACTGGATAAATACAATGCAAGATGAGCTAAATCTGTTTACCCATAACAATGTCTGGAACTTAGTTCCAAGACCAGTTTTTAAAACAATTATAGGTACAAAATGAGTATTCATAAATAAACTGAATGAAGATGGTTCAGTTGAACGCAACAAATCAAGACTTACAGCACAAGGATATAGACAGGAAGAATGAATTCATTATGATGAAATGTATGCACCTAGTTGCAAGACTGGAAGCAATCAGAATATTCCTTACCTATGCATCATTCAAGAAATTTAAAGTCTACCTAATGGATGTAAAAAGTGCATTTCTGAATGGTTAGTTGCAGGAAGAAGTTTATGTTGAACAACCACCAGGTTTTATCAATCACTCCTTTTCTTGATCATTTCTATCATTTGAACAAAGCTTTATATGGTCTGAAAAAAGCTCCAAGAGCTTGGTATGAGACACTTTCAAAATTCTTGACTGATCATGATTTTACTGTTGGATCAGTTGAAAAAACTTTGTTCAAATTTTCTATGAATGATCACATTTTACTTGTGCAAATATATGTAGATGATATTATATTAGAGTCAACTAACCCCAAATTATGTGAGAAATTCGTCAAGTTAATGCAGGACAAATTTGAGATTAGTATGAAGGGTGAACGTACATTCTTTCCCGGACTACAAGTGAAGCAACTGGACACTGGTATTTTTATCAGTCAGACCAAATACACGAATGAATTGCTCAAGAAATTTGGCATGGAAACATGTTCAGCTGCAAGTACTCCCATGAGTTCACCAGTAAAACTGGACAACTGATCAAGGGAGAATATCAGTTGATACGACAATCTACAGAGGTTTAATAGCTTCATTATTGTACCTAACTGCTAGTCGTCCTAATATTGTATTTGTTGTTTGCATGTGTGCTATATTTCAAGCAAATCCTAATCAATCGCATTTTTCCGTTGCCAAAAGAATTTAAAAATATCTAAAAGGCACTCAAAATGTGGGATTATGGTACGCTAAGGACTTTTCTTTCAATTTAGTTGGATATTCAGATGCAGATTATGCAGGATGTAAGCTGGATCGTAAAAACACCTGTGGATCTTGTCAGTTTCTAGGAGACATACTGATCTCATGGTTCAGCAAGAAGTAAACATCCATAGTTATTTCAACAACTAAAGCAGAGTACCATGTTGCTGGAAGCTGCTGTGCTCAACTGCTCTGGATTCAGCAACAACTGAAAGATTATGGATTTGATGCTATAGAATCTCGCATATTTTGTGATAATACAAGAACAATTGCAATAACTTACAATCCAGTTCTTCACTCAAGGATAAAGCACATTAATGTTAGGCATCACTTCATCAGAGATCATGCTCTGAAGAAAGCTATCAGACTGGAATATGTGTCAAATGAACAACAAGCTGCTGACATCTTCACCAAACCACTTATGAGACTTAGTTTTCTCACTTTCGCAATATACTTGGTTTAATTAACTTATCTTAATTATATCAGTTTTATTGCTGCTTTTTCAATTGTTTTTCATTCAGTTTGTCATTTATTATTTAAATGCTTATCAACTGATGCCAATTGGACATTTATCAGTTATTATATTTAATTTATTAACTATTTATCAACTGATGAAAGTTAAGTTTTGCAGAAGATATAGAGACAACATCAATGATACAAAACGAGATTTCATTAAGAATAAAGTCGATGCCATACAACATCACTCAGTTTACTTCCTACAGCATCTTGCCAAACATTTAACCAATTAATCAGTTCATGGCAATGTAGTTCTCTGAAGGACTCTGAAATAAAGATCCTCAAGCTAATGCCACTCTTTCCACAGCACCACATGCATCAGAACTAGATCAGTGGCAAGCTGTGAAACGTGAAAGACGTCAAAACGCCTGGAGTACTTTCTTGCTACAGCTCTTTGCTTGGTAGTAGGAACTGAACCATGTCGTCTAATAGACTGGAGATCTTGAACTTTAACCCAGGAAGACATGAACTTCATCTAGACGTATTCTTCAATGGTTTTCTTCAGAGTTTCCAGATGAAGAAGTGTCCTTTGTGTAACTAAGCTACATTTAATAATGAAGAAGATGAAGAGACTCAAGTCAATTGAAACGTCTTTTGACTTAGCTCAGACTGAGTTTCTCTTAGCCTTTCTTTTAACTATATGCATTTGTTGAGGGGGAATATTGATTTGAAAAGTTAACTGATAAGACAATAGTCAAGTTGGTCTTCAACTGAACTAACTAAGTTTTCAACTGATCATTCAGCTGCTGATCTAACTGATCTCTCCGATAAGTTAACTAATAAATCGAATAATATTCTATATTAAATTATGTGACTGTTTGTTCGAAGCATTAATTGTTGTATTTCAACCAATAGTATTTTGGAACGTGGACCCACGTAATCCATGAATACTCTATACACGTTTTTACAACACGTACACAAGTTTTTAATTCAAATTTTCCTAGACTGACACGTGTCCAATAATTTGAACAGTCACTTACATCAGTACAATACCCGCTCCATTTCAGTTTTTCTCCTTACGCTTACTTCAAATTTACAGAGCAAAAACAAATTCAAGTTTTCTTTCTCGCAGAAAAACATTCAATCAAATGGCAAATCAGATCACAGCTCATGTCATGAACGCAATGGCAATCAACTTTGACTCAGTTATGTTTGTATCAGATGAAGCTGTGAAGAACATTTTCATCAAACTGGAAGCAGCTGGACTGAAAAAAATTTTGGGATTATCTTCCCAAAAAATCTATATCAAAGAGATTTAGGATCTCTATGCCAACGGCTATATTACTACAACCGGCAGTATCGCAACTACTGTAAATGGTCAGCTGCTGATCATTGACGAGGATTTCTTCTGCAACCTATTTCAACTGCCTACTGATGGGCTAGTTAATCTCTCTGAAGTAAAGGCATCTGATGTTGAGGAGATGCAAACCCTTCTTTCTTCTGATGGTCCGAAAATCAAAGTTTCTGATCCCAAGAAGGAGATGAAGCCAGAGGTGCAACTGCTGGTAGATATCGTAGCCAAAGGGCTTTTAGCAAAGGCTGGATCTTTTGATGCACTTACTCTTGAAAAATTTCAAGCTATGACTGCTATCATGGCTGGTCGGAGGCTGAACTGGAAGAACATAATTTTCAACATCTTGAGGAATTTGTTTCAATTGTCCAAGCAATCAAAGGGTTATGTGGTGCAGCTCAGCTATTTGCTGAAAGTCAAAGGTCTGGTGACTGATGACTCTGAAAAAATCATCAAAACTGAAAATCTTCAATGCTAAGAATATCCATCCACCAAAGCAGAAAGTGAACATGTCTCCTGAGCAGTTCTTGAAGGTAAAGAAGGAGATTGGGACACAGGAGGCTCCCAAGTCAGTTCAGAATAAGAAAACTCTTCAGAAGAAGACAATCAAGTGCAAGTTGATTGTCAGTGAAACTGACTCTGAGAAGACTCCATCTCCCAAGGTCATCAAGAAGCCATGAACTTTGAAGACAAAACCTGCTGTTGCAGTTGGGACAATCCCAACTGAAAGACTGATGCAGTCGGGGGCTCAACAGCCTATCAAGGCTATCCCTCTGAAAGCTATTCCAACTGAATCCTCAACTGAGGATCAGTTACCTCTGTTTGCTGTTCTACCAAATCAGAAGGTCACCGAATCAGGTGAAAAGAAGAAACTTGCTGGAGTTAAGGCTCCATTGATCACTATCTCAGGCTACACCTCTCTACCTCTTGCCAGACCAAAGGGGTTAGTGATCAGAGAACAAATTGATGTGACTACTTCAGGGTTGAGCATTCCTCATGCCCTGACTAACTCAAAAGGCAAGGGCAAAATGCAAGAAGAGCCCAAGCCAACCAACGCAATCCAAACGCACATTGATATAATTTGGCAAGAAATCAATGAATTTTCAGAAAACAAGCTCAAGGCTTATGATGAATGGGTCAAATTAGAAGAACTGCGGTCTTTGCCAAGCAGCTTCAGAAGAAGTCAAAACTGAAGAAATTTGTTGATTTGGAAAATGTTGTTATGAAGGTAGTCAAGGCATCTACCATTGTTCAAGCTCTAGGGGCAAAAGAACTATTTCTTCAATCAACTGAGAGCAAAGAAGCTACAAAAGATAGTTGCTCAACTGCAATTGAACTATGATCCTACCAGTCCAACTACATACAATGATCTACATGTGCATGACAAACTGGACTCGGATCTTCTCTCGTTGCTGGTGGAGATAAAAAATTGGGAAATGGATCAATAACTGATCATTCCAGCAGCCTCCCAAGATTTTTCATCAGAAGAGCTAGCTGAACAATCAGTTCAAGAGCCTTCCAAGGACACAGTTGCTGAATCTTCTCAACAAGCAAGTGCCCTTTCCACGTAAGTTTCTCAACAATCATCATCTTTAGCACCTCCCTCTTCAACTACTGATCCGAAGCTTTATTCTGAAGCCGAATTATCATTGGCCAATCTTGATGAGGTCATCAATTCAGTCACTTCAGATATTTAGCTAGAAACATCCAAATCAGTTGAAGATTTTGTCTTGATTGAGGAACCAAAATATCAGCCTATTGTTACTGAAGAACCAGTAGATCCTATTATTGTTGAAAAACCAATCGATCAAGCTGTTATTTATGAAGAATCGGCCGAGAAGGCTATTTTTGGATAAACTGAAGAGCCAGTTCAGTCAGTTTTCATGACTGAACATGCAGTTTTTGAACAAACTGAAGAGGCTCAACTGCACTCAGTTACAACTGAAGAAGTGTCAGCTGAAGAAGCCAGTTACTCAACCGACTGAAGAACCAGTTTTGGAATCAGCTGTGCAAGAAACTGAACAATTTTCTAATCTCAGCTAAACAACAAACTGAAGAACCTTCTACTACTTTTGTTCCTCCAATTGTCTCTTCTCCTCCCCAACCTCAATAGGAACATACAACTGAAAATATTTCAGGAATGGTGACGCATGAAACCGAGGCAACTGACGGCACTATGGTTGTCTTTACTCAACAGGAACGGGTGCAGATTCCAGAAACTTCCAGAGCCATGTCTCCTGGCATTTCAGATGCTGATACCGTGTTTGAAGAAATTCAGACTTTTCAGACCAACCTCGTTAGTATGATGAATGCTATTTCTGAAATACAGTCAACTAAGCTTGCGCACTCATTGAATCTTAACTCTAACAATGAGTTTACCTCGAACAGACTACATCAAATCAATTAGAATGTGAATTCTCTCTTTCTCCAGATGGAAGAAATCTAGAAAGATAGATTTTCGACTGAATCTCATTTTCAAACTTAAGCATTAGTCGGTAGACGCTTTCATTTTCTGGAGAGTACAGTCACCAAAAGGATTGATATGCTGCAAAACATTGTGATGAATGCTGTGTAAGATATCGCAACGGATGTTGGAATTTTATCCAAGAAAGTTGATGTGCTTGATAAAAAGGAGGAAATAGGAAAGATAGAAGAGTTAAAAGATCAGAAAGGAGAAGATAAAGGAAAGAAGAAGAAATAAAGATCAATTGACTTCAGTTATTGGTTGAAGACTATGGCAGGAAATCTTTATTCTTTTTCTTTGTACGAATCTGTACATAGATTATTTCTTGATTTTCTTTCTTTGTACGAATCTGTACATTAGAAGAATTATTTTATCTACAATGAGTTCGTAGAATATTTTTTAGTTCAGTTTATCAGTTCATACTTTACAAGTTTTGTCAAACACCAAAAAGGAGAAAATTGTTGGAAACTTAATTTTGGTTGTTTGACAAACCTAGTGTTTAATTTATTGGACTAACTGATCAAGTAGCTTGAAGTAACTGAACTACATAAATCAACTGACAGTTGCCTAACTGAAGATTAATGCGCAGTTTATCGAAGGCAACTGAAACCAGCTGAACTTAGCTTACGAAGACAACTGACTGATCAGTTGGAAACTGATTAGTTTATATATTCAGTTGTGAGCTTACCAGCAATTGCTTATCAGCTGATCATTCAGCTGTACACGTCATCAGTTGTCGAAAAGGACATTCATCCGACAACAGTACAAATCAAACTGCAACTCCTAGTGGAACTCCGCATTTCAGAGCTTAAAGTGTACGAATGTCAGAGTAAATATTGACGTGGCAATCAACGGGTATAAAGATTCAATTTATATTTAATGTTACCGTTGAAGAGAAGCCTATAAATAGGTGTGAAGTGCAGTTGAGAAAACAATCGATCTATCTATTCTCTTAAGCTTGCTGTTACCCTGCTGAAATTATCGCTTCTACTCAGGAATCAAATAGCACAGACTTATCAGATATATTTGTAGCATTTGAGGCTACTTTTCGAGCTTATAAGCACAAACTATTTTGTTGTTTATTTGATCTTCAACTAGATCAGTTGTGCTAAGTTAAGTCGAAGAACTGTGAGATATTTTGTAAACTAAGAGTTTCAGTTTTGGCAGTGTTAAGTACAAACTGAAGTGGTCTTGTACAAGTTTTGTATCGATCAAAGTCTTTTAGTGAATATCATATCCTTGTGACTAGAAGGTGTGACGTAGGAGTAATTGAAATCTCCGAACATCCATAAATCTTTGTGTTTTCTTAATTCAGTTATTTATTCTATCTTTCAGTCAGTTTATTTCCGCAATTGTTATCAGTTAAACTGATTGTTATTGACTGACAAGATTCCTAGTTTCAGTTTCTCATAAAACTGACACTTTATCAGAAATGATTCTAAAATCGTGAGTGTTTATTCAACCTCCCTTCTAAACACATCTCAACCAATCAACCAATCCTAACATATACAGATTCTAGTGATCAATGGTGGGTGGAGGTTCTTACAAAGCTGACAGCAGATTGGAGAAAAACCTTGCTAGTATTGCACGAGACTATCCTCATATGCTGAAGCCATTCGATGACAAATCGACGAAAATGAATTTTAAGTAGTAAAAATATCTTTAGAAAAATAACAATTATTTTTACTTGCAAAGAAACTTAACTTAAATGTTAATAATATACAATGTAAAATCTTTCTTTCAAAATAGAATTGAATCTAAATCCTGGAAGACCGGTTTACTAAGACGGGTGAGATTTATGTCAAAATGATATTTTTATTATTAATTCTAATGAAAATATTCTTGCAAATTTCTTAACAAGAGATAGAAAACGCTGATGTCGATGACATCATAAAAATGCAGAGGCATTTGAGGGAACACTTTGAAATGCTTCAAAGCGAGTTCAACAAGCTTATCCTAAATGCAGAAGTTGCGGGTAGGCTAAAACAGGTTAATAAGAGCACTGTATCTGACCGCTTTACAAGTTGTTTATAAGCTTATATTCAGTTATGGTCTGTATTGCAAAAGACTATCCTCCAAGATATTGAGAAACCAGAGGCTTCTCCAAAGGAGAGTTTTCGAGTACAAGGCACTACAGCTGGAGCAGGAAATTCAAATACATCTAGCACAAGTGATGAGGCATGATCATCTTTAGATTAGTCGACTCAAGCAAAAATTGAAACTCTAGATCCTTATCTCAAGCCTTCAAGTCAATCCTTCACATCGAGGATTGAAGATGGAAAGATTAACCTTAGACCTCAAACCGACAAGAAAAAATCTAAAGTTAGTACTAACGATTCTATAGTTTCTCCATTCAGATATATCAACTGATCTGGGAGAAATTTAAAAGAAGAGTATGTATCAACCCAACCACAATCCAAATTGACATAACAAGAAAATAGACAAGGATATGAATGAAACCAAATTATTATCCTAAGGAGGTCAAGGCATGGTACAAATTTGAAGCTTTTTCCGAGGTTTATATTACATCGCTCAATTTTCCAAAAATTTCAGCACGACTTATGTAACATCCCAGATTCAATGATTGTCCCTACTGTACCAAGACGAGTCTTTCCAGCGTGCTTATGTCCTCACTTACACGCACCCTAGGAAACATCCCAGAGGGTCACTCATCCAAGAATTGCCCAAATCATGCACGCTTAACTAGGGAATTATTATGTGATGAGCTAATGAAAAGAAGATGCACCTTCTTGATATGAGTAGTACATATCAAATCTGAAACGACCTCGATTTTTTTTCTTTGTAATTTTTAATCATAAATTCTAAATTACTAAATCAAAAATTTTAACATAATCATGAATCATAATAATTTAACAATTTAAATCTCAAGTGCATAAAATAAATCATAAATCATCAACTAACCAAAACTCCTAAATCGACCTTCGCAAAGATCAACTAACCATAAAATAAAGCATAAAAATATTTCTAATAAAAATCGTTAACATAATCTTTAAAATCATTAATCTATCTAGCTAGTGCGGAAATATAAAGGCCCTCGGGTGTGTACTGTTGCACTCGATCCACTCAATCGCCAGCACCTCCCATAAATCATCAAATCCTGCATCATACAAACTTAGTGAGTCTAAAGACTTAGCAAGTTCTAAACATGGCTAGAAAATAATAAATATACAATCACAAGCATTTAAAATCATATTGTTATTTAAAATAATCTTTTGAACATAAATAAAACATTTAAAATCATTTAAGCATAATTAAATCATAAACATTAAAATCATTTTAAAATAACTTTAATCATAAATATATCATTTACAAATCATTAAATAAGCTTTGAGCATAAATAAATCATTTTAAAATCATTTAAAAATAGCTTTAATCCTCATCATGAATCATATATCTTCAAATCATTTTAATCATAAAGTTTCAATCATTATATCATTTTGGGTGAAGTTTGATCCTTGAAAGTGACTAGCTTTTATCCTCGGTCGACTGATCAGTCTTCAGCTCCACATAGCCCATGGGGATGTGCTCTAGTCTCCAACATGGAAATACGATCTTCGATGCTCCTTAGGGGGCCTTCCCCCATAGACGGGCTCCCTCTGGGGCCTTTCCCCATAAATGGACTCCCTTTGGTGCCTTTTCCCCTCGCGACATCCCCATAAAATTGTAAGTTCATCGTTCTTTCATAAAACGGATCCCCCACAAATCATATATCATATGTCACAATCAATTCACATCCCTCAAAATATTTTATTGAAAAATACATATGCTTGTCTTGGTCGTCCCCGGTCTCGTTTTCCATGTCTATTATGAAATATTCGGGGTGAAATCATTAATTTCATGTAATCATGTCATATTATCATTTAATCATATAATAAATATCACGCTAGCATTTTAAAATCAATTAAATAAAACAATTAATCAATTAAAATAATTTTGCATACATGTGGTTTACGTAGGTTGGTTTTTCGAAAGTGACTAGCTTTTATCCTCGGTCGACTGATCAGTCTTCAGCTCCACATAGCCCATGGGGATGTGCTCTAGTCTCCAACATGGAAATACGATCTTCGATGCTCCTTAGGGGGCCTTCCCCCATAGACGGGCTCCCTCTGGGGTCTTTCCCCATAAATGGACTCCCTTTGGTGCCTTTTCCCCTCGCGACATCCCCATAAAATTGTAAGTTCATCGTTCTTTCATAAAACGGATCCCCCACAAATCATATATCATATGTCACAATCAATTCACATCCCTCAAAATATTTTATTGAAAAATACATATGCTTGTCTTGGTCGTCCCCGGTCTCGTTTTCCCTGTCTATTATCAAATATTCGGGGTGAAATCATTAATTTCATGTAATCATGTCATATTATCATTTAATTATATAATAAATATCACGCTAGCATTTTAAAATCAATTAAATAAAATAATTAATCAATTAAAATAATTTTGCATACATGTGGTTTACGTAGGTTGGTTTTTCGAACGTTACAATTCTCCTCCCCCCCCCCCCCCCTCCCTAAATTGAATTTCGTCCTCAAAATTTTACTCGACTTGATGATTTCAAAGCTTAGATTCCCTTATCCACCTCAACTATTTCTATAACTTAAATCTTACCCTTCAATTTGGTCCTCAAAATCTTGAAAATTGCAACTCTAACCCAAAAAATTCCTAAAGTCGACTTCTAAATCCAGCTCAAGTATATTCAATATCCCAATCAATTCTCATAACTCAATTTAATATTTCATGCAAGAAAAGCATTGAAAAAAATGTTAAACAGTTAGGTTACCTCGAAATCGGTGTAGTGTCAGCTATGTCTCATCCTCCATAGCTTGCATCACATAGACTCTTCCAGTCGTGGGTTGATTGAGCTTTGGGCAATCCCCGGACTTTTGTCCCAAATCTCCACACTTGAAGCATTTGAAGGTGCCCCACATGCACTTGCCATGATGATGACGATTGCACTCCTTGCAAAGTGGTTTTACAAGCAGCCCTCGGGCCATTATCCCTAGGTGGTTGTCCTTGTGGCTTTGATGGTTCCGGTTGCTTAGATGGGTCCCACATAGGGCTTCTTATTATTTTGATTAGCTTGCTGAGCACGGTTCCTCTTTCGCTGCATCTCCCATTCAATATCTTTGAGTGACTGCTCGACTCTAAAAGCTTTGGCAACGACAGTAGTATAATCAGTAGGATCGCCAAGCATCACATCTCGTCGGATAGTCGGCTTCAAACCATCTAGAAAATATCGTAATTTTTCAGCAGTATCATTGGAAGTTAAGGACACAAAGTGATAGCCCCTATCAAACTTCTGCACAAAGTCGGCAACATACCAATCCCCCTGACGGAGACTCATAAACTCTTTCATAAGCCTGGAACGAATATCAGCAGTAAAGTACTTGTCATAGAACACCCTCTTGAACTCCCCCCAAGTCAAAGTCGTCATATTCACTCCTCGCTCTGCTACCTCCCACCACAAGGAAGCGTCGCCTTTCAACAAATAGATAGTACAACGAACTTGATCAGCGTCCGCCATCTCCATATAACGGAAGATCACCTCTAAAGATCTAATACATCCCTCAACAACGAATGAATCATTAGTGCCATGAAAATCCTCGGGGTCCATCTTCCTAAAACGCTCATAAGCAGCCTCTGGTCTAACTATTGCTCCATCTCCTACGTGTTGCTCAAAGAAACGGGCCATACCGGATAGTACACGGGAACTAGCATCCTAAACAGGTGGAGGCTTTGGAATATTCCCCTCCTATCTAACCTCATCAGTCCTACGCAAAATTCTTATAGGAGGCATCTCTGTATACGTCGTCCAGCCACGTAACCAACATGCACTTTAAAAATTTCATGCAGCATGCAACTAACGTGTATATCATGCATCATATAAACATTTAAAGAATTTTAATCATATAAAATGTGAAGCAATAAAAACTCACATATTTGAGGCGTGACTTCTTGAGCTTCACGAAGTTACCGTACACAACTCTTTGGGGAAAACCTGGCTCTGATACCAACTGAAACGACCTTGATTTATTTTTCTTTTTCTAATCTTAAACCATAAATTCTAAATTACTAAATAATATAATTTTAAATAATAATGACTCATAATAATTTAACAATTTAAAATCTCAAAGGCATAAAATAAATCCTAAATCATCGACTAACAAAAACTTCCTAAATCGACCTTTAAAATGATCACTAACAATAAAAATAAAGCATAAAAATGTCTCTAATAAAATTTTTAACATAAATCTTTAAATCATTAATCTAACAAGCTAGTGCGGAAACACAAAGGCCCTCGGGTGTATACTGCTGAACTCGATCCACTCAAGCGTCGGCACCTCTCATAAATCATCAAATCATACATCATACAAACCTAGTGAGTCTAAAGACTCAGCACGTTCTAAACATAGATCGCAAATAATACATTATCATCAAATGCATTAAAATCATACTTTTATTTAAAATAATCTCTTAATAAAAAATAAATCATTTAAGCATAATTAAATCATAAATAGTAAAATCATTTAAAAATAACTTTAAGCATAAATAAATCATTCAAAAATCATTTAAAATAAGCTTTGAACATAAATAAATAATTTTAAAAATAGCTTTAATCATAATAATAAATCATATATCTTAAAATCATTTTAATCATAAGCTTTCAATCATATATCATTTTAGGTGAAGTTTGATCTCTGAAAGTGATTAGCTTTTATCCTCTGGTCGACTAATCAATCTTCAGCTCCACATTGCCCATGAAGGTGTGCACTAGGCTCCACCATGGAAATATGATAGTCGGGGCTCCCTCAGGGGCTTCTCCCATAGACGGGCCTCCTTTGGGGCTTTTTCCATAAATGGGCTTCCTCTGGGCCTTCTCCCGTAAATGAGCTCCCTCTGGGCCTTTTCCCCTTACGAAATCCCCATAAAATTGTAAGTTCACTGTTCCTTCTTAAAACGGATCCCCCACAAATCATATATCATATGTCACAGTCAATTCACATTCCTCAAAATAATTTTTTTCTATAAAAATCATAAAATAGCGAAACTACCCCTGGACCACGCCCAGTCCCTACCCAGACCAGCCCAAGCCCCTGGACAGCGAGCAGCAACCTATCTGAACAAGACAGTAGACTCACGTCATCTTTGTTCTCTCACGGTTCAATCTTTTCTCTCGAGCCAGCAGTGAGCCCATCACTCCAACCCCTGGCCCGACCTCTGCCCATCATCCTATGACCCTAATGGACCACCTAGCCCAGCCTAAAACCGAGCCACAACCCCTGAACTCTCGGCCACAAGAAAAACCCTCTAGAAGAGCCCCTACCAGCGTGGACTCCTCCCCTGCCCTGCTGCGCGAGTCCTAGCCCCCTAAGACTCTACCAGGCCCTCAGACCTGACCCTACTCGAGCCCCAGCCAGCCTTGGCGAAGCCCCCAAGCCCCATGCAAAGCCACCGAGTTACATGACTTTTGTACAAACAAACATGACACACGGCTCCTTCTTTCTTTTCTCCCACGGTTCCAGCATGTTCTCTTAATTATTTTATAATGTTTTGTCCCTAATATATTCATATTTTTATCATGTATTGGCATCTTAACCCTTGGATTCATAATATTTTTGAAAATATACGATCTACCGTAAAATAATTCAACAATCATATTTTTCATGCATAAACAATTAAAACACACATATTATGATTTGAATGATGTTTTAAAGGGTTTAGAAAACCTGCCTTTGCGTTTAAAACTCTCGATTATTTGATCGTTGGCGAGGGTGCGACGTTGGACGACCGGACGACGAAGAACACAAGGCTTCTTCCTTCCACTTATTTTTTTTGAAATTATTAAAGTGTGTGAGGGTGAATATCAGCTGATTGTAGGTGTATCGTGAGGTTTTGAAGATCTAATACACTTATTTATAATTTAATTAACATATTAATAGGCTTTGGTTTTGGGCTTGCAAATTTAAGGGTAATTAGGCCTTCTTTAAATCATTAAATTGAGCCTAATAACACTTAATTAATTAAATAATAAAAGTTTATAAAACTAGTTGCCATAAAATAATATTTTTGTTCTTTTAAAACTAATTGTTTGCCCAAAACCGGCTTCTCGAGAAAAAATCGAGCTCAACTCGTAAAATAACTCGAACTCCAACGTTTTTAGGAAAAATTAAATCATATTAGTAAGCCTTGCCATTATTTAATGAAAAATACATATTCTTGTCTTGGTCATCACCGGCCTCCTTTTCCCTACCTATTATCAAATATTTGGGTGAAGTCCTTAATTTCACGTAATCATGTCATATTATCATTTAATAATGCAATCATACATTTAATCATATAATAAGTATAATGCTAGCATTTTAAAATCAATTAAATAAAACAATTAAGAAATTAAAATAATTTTACATGCATGTGGTCGAAATCCCTTTTCCCTCCGGTGTAAGATCGGTTCATTCATGTTCTCTCCATCAAGAAGCCTGCTAGGAGCCACTCATTGTCCGTGCAATCTCATGGCACCAGCTATCACATCCTGCACTCTTCGGCCCCAGGCCTCACATGCCCACCGGCTTCCGCTTGGTTCGTCTCCGAACCAAACCGTACTAGGAGAGGTCGGCTCTGATACCAAATGTAACGTCCAGATTTGACAATTGTCCCCATTATTCAAAGACAAGTCTTTTCAGTGTGCTTATATCCACACTCACATGCACCCTAGGAAAATTCCAAGGGGGTCACCCATCCCAGAATTACACCAAGTAAGCATGCTTAACTATAGAGTTCTTATGTGATGAGCTACCGAAAGCAAGATGCACTTTTTTTATATGATTAGTAAATATCAAATCTTTTAAGCCCTCCTCAACTGCACGGTCTCATACCTGAACAGTTTCAAAATCCCTCTACTTCCGGTGTAAGATCGATTCATTCATGTTCCATCCGCCTAGACTCCTGCAAGGAGCCGCTCATTGTCCGTGCAACCTAATGGCACCGGCGATCACCACCCGCCCTTTTCGGCCCCGGGCCTCACAACCTAAGTGGATTCAGGAAGCTGTTCATTAAACATGGGCAAACAATGATTATTTGTCAATGGTAGATATTCTGGAGCTTTACATTTTTAGTGTAACACCAGAACCTTAAATAAATGGCGCCCATGAAGCATTTCACTTCATCAAGCTAAGAATACCAGACATGAAGATTCAAAATTTCATCAAGGATCATACGGAAAAATACATCTGGTTTCATCATTCATTGAAAACGAAATCTTTATTAGACGAGCATATGGATTATGGGTATTTCTCACATAGATGGACAAAGTGAACTTTTCATCTAAGTTTTACCAAAATTCTATAAATGGATCTTTTATGTTAAATACAATGAAAGAAAAAACTATAAGAATTGAATCAGACATATTTGAAAATAAAATAAATCATCCGTGGAACAGAAAGTTGTTGAGGAGTAAAGAAACTCATCGAAAATTCTGCAACATGACTCATGTTATAAGATGGTCAGAAAATATCTGCTCAGAGTGCTTGAAAAAAAAATCAGAATTCGGGAAAGTTTTCTGGCCAAGATATAATTGAATATATAAAACATAAATAAGTGCAAGAGGTGAAGGACCTCCAAAGTCACATTTTCCGCCGGGACCATACAATATCAAGAGATTCCCCGACAAAGAAAAAGAATTCATGTGATCCAACTACTCAATAATGGAGCATAAATCATCCAACTACTACAAATAGACGAACCACTAACTAGTGGTTTTCATTAGACCACCTTTATAAAAGGTTGTCGGCCACAACTGGCAATAATGTGAAGATATAATTCAAGTTTGAAGTCTGTATTTCAAATTCACCAAGCCTTCTATATATATCGAGACAAAAGAATGTTGAACACATCGATCATTTTCTTCAATTTTTTTTAAAAATAAATCTATTACTATACACTTTTAGGTAGAAAATTGTAAGTTTATTTTATTTTAAGAAAGCATGATGAAATACATATATAAAGAAAAGACTCAGATATATGATACATAGGTTGAAAAACTTGCATAGTTTTATGTCTTTGGGCAGAGTCGATAGGTTGAACACCACGTACGAAGATCTAAAAAAAGAAAAGAAAGAGTAAATAAAAAATGAAATCAAAGGTAAAATGGAAGTTAGACTATATTGAGTTAAAATCTAAACAAACTAAATCAAGATATTAAAAGTTAAATCAGGAACATATCAAAATATTAAAGATTAAATCGTGAATTTTCCAAAGAAAAAATCGTTGTAATAATGAGAATCTTTCGCGTTGGGAAAGATATGAGATTTTCTTCTTGGATACCGCACTCATCTCCCAGTTATCATTTGGTCTTCCTCGCCGTGTTGACTCTTAGCGCTGCTCGTATTTGATTAGTTTTTTGGCGCACTTTTGGTCGTAGTCTAGGGTTTTTTTGCTTTTGTATTTAGGTCCCTAGGCTACTTTGCATTTATGTTTCTACTGCTTTAGCCTTTTTGAGGAGGTCTTGGTATAGTCCCCCTCCTCTTTTAGGTTTTCTTTCTGCTGTTACTTTTTATTTTGTGGATATATACAGGTAGGGGTCTGCCTAACCCCCCCGTATCCGGCGGTGTTTTCCGGAAAAAAAAAATAAATAAAAAATCTTTCGCGTTGGGGGTTGAGATAGCAATTGTGGTGGCATAAGTAGATGCGTCTGCCAACTTTTTTGTTTTGAAAAAAGAGAGTGGCCACATCTATTAATGTATACCCCATTACATGCCTCATTTATTAAGAAGATTCTATTTTACTCCATGCACAAGAAACGAATTTCAAATATTAATATGATGTTCAAACTAAAACAGTAACAAGCAAGTGTACATGGCAATTAGATTTAGCAACTAAATGAGAGACAACTACTTAATTGTATAGTTAGTTATTTTAGATGACAATAAGTCGGATTTGTTGATATAAAAGAGGTGACTAATTAAGACTAAAAAAGGATCGAGACCCCACATGTTCATATATGAACAAGGAATTTTGGTTGACGAGTCATTTTTTAGACATGAATAGTGAGTGATAATGCAATTAAATTGAAAAGGATAGGAATTAGGATAATAAATTCCTACCGTCGTTGTCAACAAAATTTAAAATGTAAAACCAAAAGTTTGGCGTTAAACCCAAGGGGTGGAAAGAAGAACATAAAGCAAAGCAAGAGGTTGCAACAACTCAATCCCTTCTTGGAAAGTAGATTCTGTCAGCTTAAATTATGCAACCCCCCCAAGGCGTTGGTTGACAGTTAAATTGTGGTCCCCCAATGGTTGGCGGTGACACTAATGAGATGATAATCCTCGAAATTGAGTGCCGTACCGAACAAGGTTATATATATATATATATATATATATATATATATTGATGTGATTCGGGTGAAATGGATGAGCAGGGTCGGGTGCTTCACCGAATCTACTAACAAGATGTTTGGAAAAATAAGAGCAAAACGTCTGGATCAAAAGCTTGCTTCTCGGAATAGATGTGAGGATCTGCAACCAAGAGAGTAACCACTTGAATGGGCGTCGGAGGGATATCCGACTGTGACCACTCCGATTCTTAAGTCAGTAAAAAGCTCGAGCAAAAAACCAATGTAACCAAGTGATAGTTGTGAGATTGGTGTAGAAGGTGAATAGTAAATGCATAATAAATGAGTGTATTCAATATCTGAATAGAGAATAAATGCAAAGTGTGAACCTGGTATTTATAGTAGGAGATGTAATGATGATCTCGTTCTTTGTGTTGATCATTAATTATAGTAGGGCGGCTGATTATACCCTATTATTCTGACATGTCAAATCTCATACTATTCGCATCAAGCCTACCTAATTTTGTCAACCACTTGCATTGGTGTCAGAGATAGGTCGGCCGTACACACCCTACTTTGTCGGCGTTATTAAATGCGTCACTCATATCGAAGCGGTCCGGGTAGAATTTCTCTCGGGAATTCACATGAGAGCCCGGGCATCCAATAACGCGGGTAGTTTAAGTCCGGATGTTTCAGTGGCCCGGCCTTTTGACTGGTCTCTCCATACATTCTCCCTGTCAAGTCATACTCTCAACGTTCCGGGCATCTAGAGATCTAGGTCTCCATTCATATCAGTCTTGTCGACCCAGGAATAATCCATCCTCCTGACCCAGGCACTATCAATGACCCGGAACATCCCGAGATATCATCACCCCCTCCTTAAATAGTCGAGCTAGAGTCGTACTCGCTATCCCGATCAGTCTTGTGTGCCCGGTCAGGAGAAAAAATTTGTCGTTTAGTCCTCCTGAGTTAATAGGGCTGATGTCACACGATTAGGCTGACGTAAGCCCTAGAACTAAAAGTTGTCAGAATCTTTTCGTAATCCGAGGAGATAAATCGTCATGGCACTTTGAATTCCGAGCCTATCTTTTCAAATATCCCGCGCGATTTCCAACGTCATTTTAATCAGTCCAATTCATTCAGATCAACCGTGTAGATTAGCTCTTACCCATATATATAGTAGCTGACTAGTTTTTCAAAAATCATTTGCAAATTCAAACTTGTAGCCAAGCTCTTGCAAATTTCTCTCTCAAGCTCTCCAGCATTCAAGCCCCAACTCCGATGATCTGTGTTTACTAGCTACTAGCTAGCTCCTCCACCTCGTAAGTTTTCTTCCTCCTCCGCACCTACCCTTCTCTATATTTTGTTTTCGTAGTCATGTCCAACTCCATCTCTTCTACATCTGGTAAAAACATCAGGGGTCGGCCGGAGGACAACTCCCCGACCCTTTCTGAAACCTCTGTGCACATCCCTATAGGCATTCCCATTCCTTCTTCCCAACTTATCCCTCAACAAAAAACCAAAGCCTCTTCTTCCCGACCTTCTGGACCTCAGGGCAAAGGAAAAGAGAAGGTTACAGGGCCCTTAAAGTTTTCTACTGTAACATCCACCCTCCGCCCGGGCAACCTTGAGGAAACTAAGTTTTTAGGTTCAATCCCCTCCACTTATAAAATAGTAATTCCTAAGCCTAGCGATCATCCCGGACACCCCTCCCTCGGGCTTCCAAACTTTTTTCATGGAACAACTCAAGAGTGGCCTTTGGTTCCCGATTCATCATTTTTTCGAAGGGATTGCCCGGTTCTTTGGGCTCCCGATCAATCACCTCCAGCCAACGCCTTTCGAATCATGGCTGCTACTTTCACTTTATTCCGTATGAAAAACATCCCTATCAACTCCTCCATCTTCCATTATTTTTTCTCATACCGGTTTAATGATGGGGTATTTTTTTTTATGGCCCGGATGCATTACCGGTTTCTGGCTGACATCCCTTCTTCCCTAAAAGGGTGGAAGACGAAATTTTTCTTCTTGCAAATTCCCACTACCTTGACCTGCTCGACCGGCTTCTAACTGCAATGCCCGAGCAGCCTGAGCTTCCTAGGGATTTCCAAACTCCTTCCCCCCTTTTTTTTGATTCCCGGGCTTCCGGGCACCTTGTAAATATCCTTTTTGCTTTAATGAAATAAGTTCTGTCAATTCTTACCTTAAATATTGCCAAGTGGTGTATGGAACTTTTCTTCTAATATCCCTGTGAATTTTAACCAAACTTCACCAAGCATTTTAATAATCAGGGTATAGTCCCTTGGGTAATCAATCTTGGTCAATATCCGGGATATAAGTCCCTAGAACCAATGAAGGACCGGGGTGTGGGTCCGCGGGCCAAGGTACGGATCCTTAGTCTTAGTAGATGACCGGGGTACGGGTCCCCGGGACAAGGTACGGGTCCGTGGGCTTAGTAGATGACCGAGGTGCGGGTCCTCGGGCTAGGGTACGGGTCTCTGGGCTTAGTAGATGATCGGGATGCGGGTCCCTGGGCTAGGGTACGGGTCCCTAGGCTTAGTAGATGACCGGGGTGCGGGTATCCGGGCCAGGGTACGGGTCCCTGGGTTTAGTATATGACCGGGGTGCGGGTCCCCGGGTTAGGGTACGATTCCCTGGGCTTAGTAGATGACCGGGGTGCGGGTCCGCGGGCCAGGGTAAGGGTCCCTGGGCTTAGTAGACATTTTTCTGGGGAATCTTCTTTATTCAATATACAAATAACAGATACAAGATTCGTACATCAGACATAATATTTTTTCAAATGAAATGCATTTCATGGTCTCTTAAAAGTGTGCCCCTGAGGATCTTCCAGGTAGTAGGCTGCACCTCAGCTGACTCTTTGAATTACTTTGAAAGGTCCTTCCCACCGTGCTTCTAATTTTCCCACATTGCCTACCTATTTTACCTTCCTCATAACTAGATCTCCGACTTGGAAATCTCGTGCTCGAACATGTTGAATGTAGGATTTCATTACCCGCCTTCGATAGACTTCCATTCGAATGGCTGTCAGGTCTCTTTTTTCTTCCACCATGTCAAGCTCAATGGCCTGGGTCTGATCAATGTTACTCGGATAAGATTCTATCCGAGTAAAGGATTGTCCGATTTCCACAGGTAAGACTGTTTCTGAACCGTAGACTAAGCTGTAAGGCGTTTACCGAGTAGCTGTTCGAGGTGTGGTCTGATATGTCCATAATACGCTTGGCAATTCTTCTACCCAATCTTTTCCTATCCCATGAAGTCGGGCCTTCGATGCTTGTACAATGATCCTGTTAGTTACCTCGGTTTGGCCATTGGCTTGGGGGTAGGCCACTGAGGTGAAAGATTGAGTGATCTTTATTTCTTGACATCAAGATGTGATTTTCTTCCCCTGGAATTACCTCTCAATGTCTGAAATTAATCTTCTCGGGATGCCAAATCTGCAAACAATAATTTTCCAGAGAAATTTCATCACCTCTTCCTCAGTAATTTTGGCCAAAGGCTCAGCCTCCACCCATTTAGAAAAATAATCTACAGTCCACAAAAAGGAATTTTTTCTGTGCACGGGCTATTGGGAATGGGCCCACTATATCCAATCCTCATTGATCAAAGGGACAAGATGCTGAGATGGGTTGCATGCCAGCAGCTGGGAGATTATGAAAATTAGAATGATGCTGGCAAACCTTGCATTTCTGAACAAGTTGAGCAGCATCTTGATTCATCCGGGGCCACCAAAATCCGGTTAATATAGCCTTTCCGAGACAGGGCAAGTCCCACCGAGATGTTCACCACAGCACCCTTCATGTATTTTGCGGAGGACATATTCTACTTCATTTTCTGATAAACATTTAAGCAAAGGGCCTTGATATGATCGCCTGTACAAAACATCATTAAAAAAGACAAACTTGGGTGCTTATTTTTTGACTTTCAGAGCTTGAGCTTTATCTTCCGAGAGTTTAGCGTGGACTATATACTCGATTAGAGGAGTCATCCATGAGTTTTTCCGGGTGGTCAGCATTTCTTCATCAATAGAAAGCACTAACCGGGTGAAACATAGGACTTCCCGGGTGCTTTTGTCTGACACAGAGGCAGCCAATTTGGCTAAGGTATCAGCCTCTCCATTCTCTTCTCTAGGAATCTATTCAATGCTCTAGTCGGTTAGAGATGCTGCCCGGGCCGTGATGAGCCCTAGATATTTTATCATTTTTTCATTCTTGACCTCATACGTCCCTTTTATATGCTGGATGGCCAGTTGAGAATCAGAATAAATAATGACCTGGGAAGTGCCGATTCTTAGGGACAATTTTTCATACTCAGCTTCATTATTGGTGACCCGGGAGTCGATTATTAGGGCCAATTTAATCTTCTCCCTAGATGGAGCAACCAAAACCAATCCGACTCCGCATCCTGACAAATTCGACGCACCATCAACAATAACTCTTCATACTTCCTCTTCCCTCGGTTGAATCATTTCTATCAAGAAGTCCGTTAGTGCCTGAATTTTATAGCAACTCGAGGTTTGTATTCAATGTCATACTCCCCGAGCTCTATTGTCCATTTGATCATTCTGCCCGATACTTCAGCATGTGTCATAATACTTCCAGGCGGGAAGTTAGTGAGAACCACAATAGGATGTGAGAGAAAATATGGTCTCAGCTTCCGGGCAGTGACTACCAGGGCCAGGGCTACTTTTTCCACTTCGCTGTAATTCAACTCGGCTCCTCTGAGGGCATGACAGACATAATACACTTGTTTCTGGTCGGTCCGCTCCTCTCGGATAAGTACAGAGCTGACAGCATATTCCGTGATGGATAGATAGACCCACAGTTTTTCCTCGGGCTTGGGTTTGACAAGGATAGGTAGTTCAAATAAATGCTTCTTCAGATCTTGAAAAGCCTGCTCACATTTTTCTTCCCATCCAAATTTTTGCGCCTTCCTCAAGATTTGAAAGAATGGGTAGCTTCTTTGGGCAGGACCGGGAAATGAATCGAGATAAGGCAGCCATTCTCCCGGTCAATTTGTGCACTTCCCGGACAGAATGAGGGTAAGGTGAAAGGGATCGATTTTAGGTGCCCTGAAAGCGCAACGGAAGTTCAAAAATTAATTTTCAACAAGAAAATTTCGGCTACCTATGTACTAGTGTTGTAGCATATACAAAAACACGACTATGACATTCATAGGGTGTAACGAAATCATACCTATCAACCTCTTGAGGTTGATGTTTTGGCTCCAACTAATGTGTAAACAACTTAGCTCTTGATGGCAAGACAATCTTCAAGTTTCACCTTTCTTTTGGACTCCTTTCTTCAAATTAGGTCCACCACTAACAAGGTAGATCCACTCTAATTTTGCACTAGAAAAATTAGAGCATTTTTCTTTGAGAAGTATGATCTTTCCTCAACAAAATGAAAAAGAAAAATTGAGGACAAAATGACCCCAAATTTCGGCCATCACACTTTCTAGGAGAGAAGGGAGAGTTTTTCTTGGTTTTGCAAAAAGGTTGTGGTGTCCCAAAAGCATGCCATGCCTTGGACCTTGAAAAAGTTGTCTCCCAAACTTTCATCTCCCATGCATGCAATTCTATTTGGGCTTGTAACAATTACAAGGCCCATGGACTTTTATTTAAATGTCTCAAACACATTTGAGATCATTTAAACTTTACTTGATATTAATCAAGTCCCCTAGTTTAATAATTATCTAATTGGGCTCTACAAAGTCCAATGATGTTTAATTAATTCAACACTTGAATTAATTTAATTATTTGGACTCTACTAGGCCCACTAGTGTTTAATTAATTCAACACTTTGAATTAATTTTATTTAGTCCATAATAATGTTTATGAAAATCACAATTTTCAAATACATTATTTTTTTGGACAACTTCTAATTTAGGAACACTTCCTCAAATTAAAAGTTACATTATCCTTATAGAAGTCATACTTCTATTTTATTTACGCTTATAAACTCCTTTATAAGCCGTTCAACACATTGAACTATTTTACTTCTCAACGGGATCTAAAAAGTTAGCACTTGTGTGACCCTCAATGGTTCATTGATACAACTAGCCGTGGGTTCACATCTCCATATGATTCGGACCAAACATGTCCTTATTCGAGCATACCCCAATTGCTCCATTCTTACTTATCTATTCCTTGATAACAAGAACGTCAGAACTCAAGTCTGATAGTACCCAACCAATCATGTTAAACGCCTAGCAGCATCGCTTACATGATTCCCTAGGTATCAAATGATAGTGCCTGCAAGAACCATTCAATTATGGTTAGCGTACAGTACGGTTCCTTCAACTCATATATCTCGACCGATTCGACAACCATTGGTATATCGAGAGTTGTCAATGAATCGATACTATGTGTCATGTCGTAGTTGCATCGATGGTGTAATCTATGAAACCCCTTTCATAATTACCACCATACTCTGATCAGAGATTTCAACCTACATATACATGAGAACACATAGAATATCCATACCCGAAGGTAAGCGGTGAATCCCCGACTACAATGCATCGACTCCTATATGTTTCGACAGAACACCCAACCTTGCCACCTGATGACCCCATGAGAGTCGGTAAACAAGTCAAAGTGTAATTCTAGCACATAGAGTCTCAATGTTGTCCCGGGTCATAAGGACTAATGGTGTACAACCATAAACTAGGACTTTTCCACTCGATAAGTGAGAACCACTTAGAAAGTCCTTTATGGAGGGTTGTTCAGTGCACTCTACCAGGAGCACCTATCTGCATGCTCTGACATCATAATGTCCCCTACCAATGAAACATGGTACTCACATCGCAGATACTAGTCTCGAACTCGAGCGGCCTATATCCTCCTTAGCGGCGGCTGAATCGACTAGGAACTTTTAGAATATACAGTATTCCAAATATGAGTTTCATGATACTCATCATATGAGCATCTCATATTCTTTCTACTATTTTTATATTCAAGGGCTTATCTATGCAACTAGCATGGGTATACAGATAAAGATGTGCCAAAATAATAATTTCAAATATTATTAAAATAAAGATTGTTTATACATAGAGTTTCATTGTGAACACTCGGCCAACACTTGGCTCGACGTGCACCTACTCTAACAATCTCCCACTTGCACTAGAGCCAACTACTCATATGCTTCAAACCCATCGATTCGCGATGCTTCTCGAACAATGGTCCAGGTAAAGGCTTAGTTAGCGAATCAGCAACATTATCTGCGAAGCCGACTTTGTCAATCGAGACATCTCCTCTTTCCACAATCTCTCGGAGGATGTGGTACTTTCTCAATACATGTTTGGACTTCTGATGAGACCTTGGCTCCTTTGCTTGAGCTATAGCTCCCGTGTTGTCACACAACACCGGGACAGGAGCAACTTCCATAGGAACGACGTCCAACTCTTGGACGAAATTCTTTATCCAAACAGCCTCCTTTGCTGCATCTGATGCAGCAATATATTCGGTCTCAGTGGTGGAATCTGCTGTACTGTCTTGCTTGGAACTCTTCCAAGAGACAGCAGCACCATTGAGCATGAATACGAACCTAGAGGTTGACTTCGAGTCATCGATATCGCTTTGGAAGCTAAGAGTCGGTATAGCCTTCCAATTTCAGTACCCCACCCCCATAGACCAAAAACAATTCATTGGTCCTTCTCAAATACTTGAGGATGCCTTTCACAGCTTTCAAATGTAGAAGACCAGGGTTCGATTGATATTTACTCACTACACTTAGTGCGAAAGCCACATCAGGACGTGTAGATATCATCCCATACATGATGCTACCAATCACAGATGCATATGAAATGCGTGTCATCGCCGCTATCTCTGCATCAGTCTTGGGAGACATAGACTTGGATAGGGATACGCCATGACACATTGGTAGATGTCCTCTCTTGGACTCATCCATCGAGAACCTCTTCGCGATGGTATCAATGTATGTGGACTGGGTGAGACCAAGCAATCTTCTTGATCTATCTCTATAGATCTGTATTCCCAATACAAAAGATGCTTCACCCAAGTCCTGCATCAAGAACTTACTCGCTAACCATATCTTAGTTGATTGCAACATCCCTACATCATTCCCAATGAGTAGAATGTCATCAACATACAGCACCAGGAATGTCACAACACTCCCACTGACCTTCTCATCCACACAGGGTTCCTTAGGATTCTTAGTAAAACCAAACTCTTTGATTGTACTATCGAATCTAAGGTTCCAACTCCTAGATGCCTGCTTTAGACCATAAATAGATCTCTGAAGTTTGCATACCATATGCTCACTTCCGACAGATGTAAACCCTTCGGGTTGAGACATGTAAATCTCTTCCTTAATATCCCCAATAAGAAAGGCTGTCTTGACATCCATCTGCCATATCTCATAGTCATACCATGCAGCTATGGCTAGCAAAATCCTTATGGACTCGAACATTGCAATTGGAGAAAAGGTTTCCTCAAAGTCAACTCCTTGTCTTTGAGTATATCCTTTTGCCACCAATCGCGCCTTGAAGGTCAATACCTTCCCATCCGCCCCAAGTTTCCTCTTGTAAATCCATTTACACCCTATGGGAACAATTCCCTCAGGTGGATCCACGAGATTCCACACTTGGTTCGAATGCATGGAATTCATCTTAGATTCCATTGCTTCAAGCCACTTGGATGAATCAGCATCAGATAATGCTTCCTTGAAGGTCCTTGGATCACATCCATGGATAGGCTCATCATGGCCTTCTTCAAGAAGCAGAACATACCTCATAGGTGGTCTCGAGACTCTCTCGGATCTTCTAGGAGCTTGTATCTCCTCTCTTGGCCTTTTCGGGTGTGGGTTCTATAATTGTGGGTGTCTCTCGAACCTCTTCGAGTTCTATCATCTCCCCTTTTCTATCCAATAGAAATTTCCTTTCCAAAAAAGTTGCATTCCTAGAAACAAATACTTTTGTTTCTTGGGGATGATAGAAGTAGTATCCAACCGAATTCTTTGGATATCCCACAAAGTAACATAAAATGGATCGACTATCCAATTTATCTCCCACTACCTGCTTCACATAAGCAGGGCACACCCATATTCTAAGATAAGAATATTTGGGAGGCATACCCATCCATATCTCATATGGTGTCTGCCTTTGAGTGGACATTTAGTGGAATATCTTTCAATTTTAAGTTATAGAGATTGTTTTCAAGTTCACCAGTACCAATCAAACATTCATTCCTGTAAATGTTGCAAACACCTTTGCTAAATAAACAAGAATATTCATTTTTATCAGCATAGAAATGGAAACAATGTTTTTCACAAAATTAGGTACAAACAAAACATCTCATAAATATAACATAAAACTATTGTTCTACAATAAGTAAACATCTTCAACAGCCTTGGCAGCAACTCTTGCTCCATTGTCCATCCTCAAGAAGGTCACACCTTCCCTAAGCTTCCTACTTCTTCCCATCACCTGTAAATCATTACAGAGATGTGAGCCACAACCGGTATCTAATACCCAAGAAGTAGAGTTAATTGAAATGTTTACTTCAATTTAGGAACATACCGTTTCCAGAACTCTTCTGGGCAAGATATTCCATGCAGTTACGCCTCCAATGTCCAGGCTTCTTGCAGTGATGACAAATGTCAACAGTCTTGTCAGCCTTCACTGGTATGGCTGCCACAGCGGGACTCGGAGATTGCCTCTGCAAGGGCACGTTCTTCTTAGGACGTTGGAAAGAACGCTTCTTTCTCTTCCCATGTGGACCAATCTTCGTACCAGATGAAGAATCCACATAAAGAACCGACTTCTCATCATTCATGGAAGCCTGCATATAACACTCGGCTTTCAAGTCATGGTCACACCATTCCTTGTAAGTCTGCAATTCCTCAGGAGTGCAGTCAGTCGAAGCCTCAACAGGGCGCGACTTCGTCAGTGTATATGCTATCCATTCCGAATTCAAGACGATTTTCAAGTTTCTTAGCCAAGTGAGGTAATTAGGTCCAGTTAATATGTGTTTTTCGAGTATTTCAGATAATGGATTGCGTATCGAAGACATTGTCAATTTGTACTGAAAAGTAAAATAGATAAATATTGATGAATATTTTAAAATATTTAGTAAGATATAAAGTATGGACTTTTACTTTATAAATGTTTACTCCCACTGTTTTGACATCTTTCACTACCCTCTAGTGAAAACGGGAAACTCCTTTCGTCAATAGGTACGCAAGGTCCAATTAGCGAATTATGATCCCGAATAATATCAGCCAATCACAATTCCTAAAAGGTAGTTTCCAATTGCATCTCCATGCAACCCTCTACGTAAACTTCTATCTCACGTTTGATTAGGACCCAATAATATGACGTCGTTCATCTTTACGTGTCAAGCCTTACCCATCGATGTTGAACCTTAATGGACGGTCGCCATGAGTTCCCTCAATAATATGAGCCGAAATCATGGGAGTTCCACGTAGTTCACATCACCATGTCAATGGATGTCATAGCTTTCCGGCACCCAGGGCCCCCCAATAATATGAGCCGAGCCCCGAGCACGGGTAGCGTTCATCATGCACCCATTGTCGATGGAAGACATGAAAATTATAAACAAATTTATAATTCCCCTTTTCGGGCTTGATATTAATTTTGAATCTTATTCAAAATGAGGGTTTTTTAATTTTGAAAGGTTTCATCATTAATTTTATTTAAAAGCTCGCCATGTTTGATCGTATGTTTGCCGGATTCATGCAACTTTGTTATTATCATAATAATAACGCACATACTCATTATTTATAACATATTATGCATATATTATAAACAGTAAACAAACAAGGATGATCAATCGCCCCAATACTAATGGCCCGTGTGAGCTAAACACGGGCCTAGGTCCAATCCTAGGGTAATGCAAGGGATGCAAATGCAACTATTACATTAGCTTCCAATATTTACATCGTCTTCGATCTTCATAATCATCATGGCCATCATCTTCCAATCTTGATCATCCACTATACTAATATTTACAAATAAATATCCTTGGCAAATAGGGATACATCTCATGGGGGTGGGAACGGGCCATAAACCAAGCCCACTTTAAATTTGATAATTATTACAATCATTCAACACAAAATATCCTAGCATACACCTAGCAAATTGGGCTTGGGCTTGGGCTTTTGATCATCCTTCATGCATAATATCATATATCATACACCATCAATTAATTATCACAATAATTAATTGATCCAATATTATATATCTTGAACCAATCACTAACCGCCACGATTATAAACTAAATTAACAAAGTATACAAACACCTTTGTCTACTTTCCAATTAATTTATTTATAACCGAATTTCTTGTAAATCGCAATTTACTATAAATAATTAAAGTCCAACTTCAATTATTTATTTTATGAGAAAATATTTGCAACTTTTGTAATTTTAAACTTAAGGGCCCAAAAAACTCATTTTTCACCAAAAACATTTTGGCCCATTTGAAATTCACAAATATGTTAGCCATCCAATGGCCCAACAACATCAAGGCCCATGACACTTTGATAATCCATGACACTTTTGGAAACCCTAGTCGTCGTCGTCGTCGCCGGAGCTCCGTCGCCGGATTCCGGCAAACAAAATTTTTTTTTTATTTTTAAAGGGGCTGTTCGGGCTGCCCCTCGGGCTGCCCTAGCTGCCCGAAATCGGCAGCCCTTCATGCAGCCCGAGCTGCCCGAAATTTGCCCAGAAACGCCTTGATTTTTGTTGCAAATTTTCATCCCATGCGGTTAGAAATCGACCTCAATATAATATTATGTATATGCTACACAAACTAGTACCCTTAGCTCTGATACCACTTGAAAGGGATCGATTTTAGGTGCCCGAAAGCGCAACTGGAATATGACCTATGAAAAAGATCTGTCCAAATCTTGGCAAGGCAAGAAAGAAGATTGCGAAATAAAGTCATTCCAATGGTCAAGATCAAGTGGCTGAATCACTCGGAAGAAGAAGCTACTTGGGAAACTGAGAGGGACTTGAAGAGTCGCTATCCATAATTATTCGATAAGTTCTAATTTCGAGGACGAAATTTTATTTAAGGATGGGAGGAATTGTATGGTCCAAAATTAAAACGACGTAACCCAACTGCATGCAAACCTAAGAAATATGAAAAATAAGTAATTAATTGATTTAATTGCTTAATTGATTATGTGACATGCATCATTTTATGTTTAATAAGATTTAATAGTCATTATGCATAAAACTGTATTTTTTAAGTGGGTTTGTACAATCTTTGTATCGATCAAAGTCTTTTAGTGCATATCCTATCCTTGTGATATAAGGAGGGTCGTAGGAGTTATTTCATTCTCCGAAACATCCATAAATCTTCGTGTTATTACTTCAGTTATTTATTCTATATTTCAGTCAGTTTATTTCCGCAACTGTTATCAGTTAAACTGATTGTCATTGACTGACAAGATTCCTAGTTTCAGTTTGTCACGGAACTGACACTTCATTCAAAAAGATTCAAAAATCGTGAGTGTTTATTCAACCTCCTTTCTAAACACATCTCAACCTATCAACCGATCCTAACAAAATTAAATCTTTCAAGAGGAGTTTATTTCTCTTTCCGATCCTTGATTTTTTTGTGTTGTATTTATTTTTTGTTTTTATTTGACGTTTCCTTAAACTTTCTCGGGTAAATGGCGGATAACGGTACTCCGTGACTCTCATAGTCGGTTAAATCAGTTTCTCACAATTGCTGTTACAAAAATTTAATAAAAATTATTTCTTTTCCTTTCAAAATGGATGAATTCTCTCAAAAATTTGTAAATATTTTCCCTCTGTTTCTAAAAATATTCTAAGAAAAATTTATGCAGCTAGGTGCGAAAGATTGAGATTGCTAATGCAAAAAAGAATTCCAGAAGATATTCGTCTTGTAATAGAAGCTAAGGCTCCGATTAGGAGGAGAAGTTCCACAATCATTGTTCATTCGGTATTTGCCTGGATTAGGAAAAGAACTTATGCGAAAAAACGAAGGGCCAAAGGTTATAGGTTTGTCATAAGTGTGCAAGATGGACTTGTGACAAACGATGCAGATCTTTGGGATGTGTTTTCAATAACAGAGAAGATAAAATTGGTTTTATTAAGAATTGGCTGAGTAAAGAGTCTTTAGATAACATTTTATTGACTCTTGAGACGCATTCTAGTGGACATGTGCATATTGAACTTCTCCGTTTATGGAAACAATTCAAAGATGAGCGTCATCTTATTAGTCTTGCGATCCGACTAAAAAAGACCATGTTTGCCAATTTATAAGAAAATTGGATGGGAAGCATATCCTCGACTTATAGAAGGCGTTGAGGTCGTTTCTGGATGTAAAACCAGAGGAAAATTGTTAGCCACAATCACACTACTGTTTATATATATGCACATGTGTCATTATTGTTTTAACTGTTTATTCTTCTTATAGCTGTGACCCATTATTTTGACATGATAACATATTACCCCTACAAAATCTCTCATCTCTCTCTATTTTCACATAACAAAAAAAGTAAATACATGGATGGATCTCTGCACAAACATTGAAAAATATTTGTGTATTTTGTGGCTCGAGTCCTGGAAAAAATGAAGTGTTTGTAGAAGCAGCGAATAATCTAAGAAATATATTGGCTGAGAGAAAAATTCACTTGGTATATGGGGGAGGTAATATTGGATTAATGTGATCTGTTTCAACATCTGCTCATCTTTGAGGTAATTAGATTTTAGGTATTATTTTTATAGCCTTAGCTGAGGAAAATATTAAATGTGTTACGATTGGGGATGAATTAAAAGTTTCTTCTATGTATGAAAGAATCATCAAATGATTGAAAATTCTGATTCTTTTATCGCATTACCAGGTGATTTTGGTACATTAAAAGAAATTTTTTCAAATTGCCCATTGATAACTGCCCGATCATAAATTCCCTCTTTTGTCGACTTCTGACATCTGCAGTAAAATATTTCTCATAGAATTTTGTCTTGAATTGAGCCCAAGTGAGTGTGGCAAGGTTAACACCATGCTCGTCTCCTTCCCACCATAAAGAAGCGTCTTCCTTAAACAGATAAGTGGTACACCGTCACACGGTTAGAATCTCCCATGTCCTGATAGCAAAAGTTTACCTAAAGTGAACGAATCCAACCCTCAGCAGCAAAAGGATCCGTAGTGCCAGAAAATTCCTTTGGCCCTAGCCTCCGGAACTGATAATAAATATCATGTTGTGGCCTAGGTGGCTGCTGCTGCATTTGCTGTAACTGCTGCTGTAGCTGTTGCTGGTGTAATTGCTCGAAGAGACGAGCCATCCCCTCTAACGCACGAGTAGCAGGATCCCCTGGAGGAAGGGGTGGTGGTGCATTCCCTCGACGGTTCACACTGTTCTCGGCTTTATTTTCAATAGCAGGGGCACGTCTAGGAGGCATTTTATCTGGACGTTTTCCAAATTCTAACGTAACCAACATGCATTTAAATCTAAGTTCTCTAATAATGTGACATATCCTAACTCATTTAGCAATTTAAGCATACAAAGCATAAAATACCCAAAAAGCTAGTAAACATGTAACGTAAAAATATTATTCATGTCATCATGCAGGTAACATCATAAAATCATATAAAGCATGTAAACTTACAGATTGAGGCTTGACGACTGATCTTCCCGGCATTGATGGTGGCACAACCCTTTACAGGACCTTTGCTCTGATACCAACTGAAACGTCTGCTTAATCGTTTTCTTAAAAAGTACTAGAATTTTTTTATTTTTTATTTTTAACTCTTAACTATCAGCCTATACATATACATATACATAAAAATACTTTTGCATCATTTTAAAATAAATCATCCAACTAGTATTTGAAAATCCAAAGGGAATAGTCAAAACAAGAAATCGTAAATCGTTTTACCAAACCTAAAAAGCAATAAATGTTGAAAAGTGTAGCCCATACTAAACCTCTCAAAAATCTCTCAAAAGCATAAATAAAATGTTGTAAAGTTTTGTAACTTAAAATCATAAACTTAAATGCGGAAAATAGAAGCGCTGGTCCTCGGGTTATGTGCACCGACTAGTCCAGCAAGTCACCCATCAAGACCTCCAACATCATAGTTATTAATATCACCTGCATCATACAAACCTAGTGAGCCTAAAGACTCAACACATCATATCCTTGATAACAAGTAATACGTAATACAGTTAACATATAACAGTGAAAAATACTTGTACTTAAAATATCATTTTCATAATAGTGCATAAACTTTAAACTTAAACATTTTCATAAACATAATCGTATAAACATATTCATATTCATATCCATATCCATATTCATGTTCATGTTGAATTCAGATCGTGATTGTGACTCGTATTTTTAATCGTATTGGGCGATGGATCCATCTAGAGAAAACCACAGTACTGGGTGGCGGAGGACACCTGCGACACTCTCACCGGTCAACTGGGCCCTGGACAACGTATTAACATATTTGTATTCGTATTCGTATTCGTATTCGTATCCGTATCCAAGGAAACACGATCGTCGGGCTCCCACTGGAACCATAACCCTCACGATATTTCCAACATATTTAGTAGTCACAATCCCGTCACATCCTTCAACATGTCGTATTTCTATCACTTAAATAAAAACATGCATATAATATCATTTTATTTTGAAACCAAGCATGCAACATGTCTTTTAAATGCCCATATTTAAATCATAAAAATCATAGACATTTAAAAATAATAATTTAACATGTAAAAATTCTTAAACATCCATAATCGTTGGGAATAATCATATTAACATATAATACAGCACTTAGAACACTGCCATGACGTTTACTAATTTCTCGGTGTAAAAAGACCGTTTTACCCATGGACGTGACATTTTACGTTTTTGACTTTTTCTTGATTTTTTTAACTCTAACATGTCTCAAATAATTATATAAGCTTAAATTAAAATTCCCATAATTTTATTTAGCATAAAAACTAGGCTTTTTTAATTATTTCGTAACTAGTCGTTTTAACGGTGTTTTAATCCCGAAAAATCCCAAACTTTAATATAAAATTCCTAAATTCTAAATTTAGTCTTTTTATATTATATTAGCCCATATGAACCATGACTCGACCCCCGTGAGCCGTTTTTCAAATATTTAAGTTTAGAAAACCCTCACTTGACCCTAATTGGTTAGCACCGAGTCATCTTTCGATTTTCTTGAGCCGCCCTTGAACTATAGTGAACCAGACCATGTCCAACACCCTTATACACCCTACTGGCACTTAGGAACCCAAGGAACGAGCCCCTAACTCAAAAATGAAGCTAGCCAACACCCTACAACAGCTGGCCGAGAACTCAAACCAGCAAGGACACCATGCTGCGCCTTCCAGGCTTTCCCAACAAACCCGAGCCTTGTACCAACCTATCAAGCACTTACCTAGGACCCTAAGGTCATCCCCTGGCTCAGACAGGAAGTCCCCAGACCAAGCCCCTTAGCCCGGTGCAAGCGCTGCACCCTTCGCGCGCTACTTCCCAACTCTCGGGTGGGAGTCCTTGTCAACAAGGACTCATCTCAGTCCACTTAACTCGAGTCCTAGCATGGCTAGGACTCTTCCCTTGACCCCTGTATGACCCTGGCTAGCCCTGGACAGAAGCCATGATCAAGCCAAGCCATTGGGACCCAAAACCGAACCATGTACCCTATGACAGCAACTTGTGCACCAGCTTGTGTCTTGCGGTTTTGTGCATGTTTGTGGCTTATTTTAGGACTCTAACCTCATGTAAAACAATGTCTAAACATGTCTTGATCATGGCAGCCCCTTTAACACATATAAAACATGATTTTTGAAATTAAAAACACCAATTTAGAACACATAAGCATGTAGTTACGAAAATTTATCTTGTGTGCTATGTTTTTTTCTCAAAAATCATGCATAAACAAATACTATGGTGTGATGATGTTTTAAAGGAAAGAATAGTCGTGCCTTTGCGTCTTTAACGCACGATTAATCGTTGACGATGACGAAGAACGAGACAAGACCTTGGCTTTGAATTCTCCTTGGCTTTCTCGATTTTCTTCTTCAAATATCGTAGACGGTGTGTGCCGTGTGATGGGGTGATTTTTCAGACTTGGAAGCGTGTAGTTATGGTATAGGGTTTGTGTTTTAATGTATTATATATACGAATTAATCACTAACAAGGATTAGGCCTATTAAGCCAACAATTTAGGTCCATTAGTCTTAATTAGGATTTAAATAGAATATTAAAATAGTTTTGGTAAAAATAGTTTGTGAATTAAATAGCCGGGTTGTTAAAAAGTTTGCATTTTTGTTGAAAATCCAACACCGATAAAATTTACGTCCTGGCGTATAAAATCACCTAAAAACATCTTATTTTCAAAAATAATAAAAAGCATCACTCATATTTTAAATAATTAAAAACAATTATTTAAATAAATACATTTTACGTTTTTCAGCCCTCGGTCCCCGTTCCTCAATCATCAGTTGAATAATCCTTAAAAAATACAGTTTTATGCATAATGACAATTAAATCTTATTTAACATAAAATCATGCATGTGCACATAATCAATTAAGCAGTTAAATCAATTAATTACTTATTTTTCATATTTCTTAGATTTGCATGCATTTGGGTTACGTCTTTTTAATTTTGAACCTTACAGTTAACTTTTTAAAATATCAAGAGTGGATCCTTTAATCTCAACTACTTAAATTAAAATTTGAACAATTAAAAATTATCAATTAAATATTCAAACAATTAAAAAAACAAAAACAAAAACAAAACAAAAAGACATTGTAGTGGACTTGTAATTACCTTAGCTTCCATGTGGATACGATATCTGACTCACTGAATTATACTACTTGTGGACAACCTACTCTTGGGAATACAACAATCAAAGTCGCATCAAGTTTTTGGCGCCATTGCCGGGGAAGTATAATTTAATTTCAAGTCTATTTAATTTTGTTTATAGTATATTTTTCTTTCTTTGAATTTTTATTGCTTTCGTGTGTTTTTCTTTTGCAATTGCATGAGCATTTGGTCACGTACACTTAGTGGTCGACTCATTCGAAACAACCCTTCATTTTCGCAAAATATGGTGGAAGAACTCATCCAAGAAAATGAAGATGAAATTCAATCTAAACATGATTATGATAGACGAAGAACACTTAGAGATCACATGAATCCTACACGTACTAGTGCACCTTCATGTCTAGTTTTTCCACCTGATGCATCTCATTTCAATTTTAAGCCTGGTATTATCCAACTTTTACCCAAGTTTAATGGCTTAGATTTTGAAAATCCATACATGTATTTAGATTTTGAAAATCCGTATATGCATTTACGAGAGTTTGAAGAAGTGTGCAACACATATAATGATCTAAATTGTAGCATGAACATCATTCGACTTAAGATTTTCATTTTTCTTTAAAAGATAAAGTTAAAACTTGGCTACGAAATCTTAGATCGGGATCCATTCGAACTTGGGATGAATTGCAACAACAATTTTTGAAAATTTTTTTCCATCTCATAGAACAAATTCTTTCAAAAGGCAAATAATCACTTTCACTCAAAAACAAGGAGAAACTTTTTATCAGTGTTGGGATAGATACAAAGAATTGCTTAATCTTTGTCCACATCATGGTTTTGAAATTTGGAGAGTTGTTTCTCAATTTTATGAAGGCTTAACACCTAAAGACAGGCAAATGGTTGAATTTATGTGTAATGGAACATTTGAAGATAAAGATCCAAACGAGGCAATTGAGTATCTCGATTCATTAGCTGAAAATGCTCAAAATTGGGACACTATAGGTACAATCGAACCATCAAACAAGATTCAATTTCCCATATCTGGTGGAGTTATTTACACCCTCAAAGATGAACATGATCTCCAAGCTAGATTTACCTATTTGGCAAGAAAAGTTGAGGCACTTAAATTGAAAAAGAATGATCAATTAAAATTTGTTCAAGAAATTGTGTGTCACATCTGTGATATAAGTGATCATTCTACAAAAGATTGTCCCACTTTGTCCTCTTTTAAATAATGTCTCCATGAACAAGCCAATGTTTTGAACAATTTCAAAAGGCCAATTTGTTTGCGAAATCGTCCAAATTTAACTTGGAGGGATGATAATGCTGCACAATTTTCACAACCACATTTCCTAAATCAACAAAATTTTCAAAATTATGAACCTTATGTTCCTCCACCTAAAAGAAATTTGGAAGATACATTGAATTATTTCATTGCAAAACAAGAGTCTATCCATATTCAAACTGCTCAAATCATGACATATTTGAACGATACTCTTGCTAAATTTGCATCCGCACTTAATGTTCATGAAAAAGGTAAATTTCCTTCACAACCACAGCCTAATCCCAAGGATCATCATTCACAAACTGGAATTTCTGGAACTCAACCGATGGATAAGGTAAAATCTGTTATTACCCTTCGCAAGTGGTAAGGTTGTGGAAAAATCCATCCTTCAACCCTATGAAGATGATGATAAATCAACTCCAAAGGGTAAGGAAGTGGAACCCATAACTTTCGAAGAGGAGAATCAACGGATAGTGTCACCACCATTCCCTCATGGATTGAAAAATACAAAAAAATCAAATTTGAATTATGATATATATGATATTTTTAAACAAGTAAAAGTTAATATTCCTTTATTAGATGCAATAAAGCAGGTACCATCATATGCCAAATTTTTGAAAGACTTGTGCACTGTGAAAAGAAAACTGAATGTTAAAAAGAAAGCATTTTTAGCCGAACAAGTAAGTGCAATCATTCAAAATAATAATACTTTGAAATATAAAGATCCTGGTTGTCCTACTATTTCATATATTATTGGAGAACGGAAGATTCAAAAAGCCTTGCTTGATCTTGGAGCTAGTGTGAATTTACTTCCATATTCAGTTTATCAATAACTCAATCTAGGCGAGATAAAACCTACTTCGGTAACACTTTTACTTGCCGATAGATCTGTTAAGGTTCCAAGAGGTATGATAGAAGACATTTTGGTCCGAGTTGATAACTTTGTACATCATGTCGATTTCATAGTTTTAGATACACAACCTATCGAAGCTTGTAATGCTATTCCTGTAATTTTGGGTCGTCCATTTTTAGCAACTTCTAATGCTCTTATAAATTGCAGGAATGGAATAATGAAGTTGTAATTTGGTAACATGGCTTTAGAGTTGTAATGCCTGAGATTTTATTCTGTTAATCTGAGATTATTGATTATGAATTAATGTGATTATTGAAGGACTACTCCGAGACCAGATTTGGGAAAACATGTAGAGTACATGTGTGAAATCCATTAGGTATCGCGCACATGCGCGGAGACGAGGCCGCGCATATGCGCGAGAAGCTAATGCCGAGGCAGAAGCCCTCGCGGATATGCGCGAGACTAGGCGTGCATATGCGCGAGCAAGGCTGAAGACCTCGCGCATATGCGCGAGCATGTGAAATAAAGAAGTGCCGAGACAGTAGGTCTCGCGTATATGCGCCGACATGGGACGCGCATATGCGCGAGATGATGAATTCATGAATTCCGAGACCAGTAGGTCTCGCGCATATGAGCCATTGAGGGACGCGCATATGCGCGAGACGTGCAGCATGAAGAGTGAGACACATGTCTTCCCATGCATACTAAGATGTATATTCATCCATTTTCATTCAAAATATGCAGAAAGAACCGAGGAGAGCTCCAGAGAAAGCTTCAAGGTCTTAAAATTCTAGAATTGTGATTGTGCAAGATCCGTCCGTCTGATTTTCGATCCAAAAATAGTTTCAGGCTTCTCTCGACAAGAACTTCAAAAAGACGTAAGTTTTACTACTTTTTGATATGGTTTGAAAATATGATATTGAAGAAATCATTATATGATCTATATTATGTGTTCCTGAATTTGTGGAAATCGTATAATCGAAACCGGATCGAAGAACGGACACCGTATGAAATTGTTATCATTTTCAGATTTGATTTGATTGAAAATATACAGATTTGGTATTGGAATTATGTTTATTGATCGATTATGAGTTTTTGACATTGGTATCTATTGATATTATATTGCTGGGTATACCGAGATTGTGCTGTTATGCCGTCGAAACAGAATTATATTGAGTTCTAATCATATCCACTATTGCTTTGAGTTGTATATTGATATTGTACTCCTCAATAATGTCATTGCCAGATTGAGTGTTTACAACTTTGAATTCAAGACTTCGACTTCGTCAGATCGACAAAAGAAAGGTATAAATCAATGTTAAACCGGGAAGATACGACTCGAGTCAGAGATAACACGAGTTTCCCAAAACCACATACTTTATTGTAATTGCTTTGCTGTTTGCAATTCATGAGATTGATATGCTTAGTCTATTGATTTATAGCAAAGCATGTATTGAGTCTATGGCAGAAGTGCCATGTCTTTGGCAGAGGTGCCAAGTCACTGGATATTTGGTTTATATCGATGTTGATTAGGAGTAGATCGACTCCTATTGTAGAGATTCGATATAGAAGGCCAAAGTCTGAGAATAAGAACGTACAACCATCTTGCTGGGAAGAGTAGATGGGAGACTGTTGCGTTCTTATTCGAACCGGGATCCCTAGATAAGAGTCGAGTCAAGATTTAAGAGTCAAAGAGTTTGAGTTACAGTTTTATATCGAATCAGTGTTTTTCAAATTATGATACATGTTATTAATAATTGTTCTATGCTTTTATATATGTTTATATGAAATGCATGTATATGTTGTTTATACTGGGAATACATTTCTCACCGAAGTTATCTGGCTGTTGTTGTGTTTGTATGTGTGCATGACAACAACAGGTGGGACATGATCAGAGTCGAGAAGAGGATGAGAGATTGAGTTTAGAGTGGAGATTCGGACCCAGAAGTAGAGTTGATTTTCATCACTTGATATGTAGTGAATGAACAGTAGTTTGTTATGATTTTCTTTTGTACAAGATTTGTACTTTGATCTTGTATTTGAATGAGATGGGACCTAACTTATTGTAGACTTTGTACACTTATTTATATAGTGTTCACCATTTAAAAAAAAAATTATGACCCAGTTTAATTAATTGTTCCCAATTAATCGTAATGATGATTAAGAAGATGAGTTAGCATCCGGGTCCCCACAACCGATGGTATCAGAGCTGAGCTGTAGGTTTCTTAGACTGACTTAGAAGAGAGTGAGCGGGGTAGATTGAGTTTTCTTTCCTTGCTTTTGTGATGACAGCATGTTTTACAGCTTTAATACATGTTTACCTGAATATCTGGTTTGATTGGAAACATGTATGACTTGAGAATGAATCAGAACCGATTCTTGATCAGCAGTAAGATGATCAGAGGAGGAATGAAACAGATTTGTTATATTGGCTACTAACCATTTTGATAATCAGATATGCCATTTCGAAGAATCCCCGAACAGGGTAGTACTTCTACTAATCCGATGGATGTTACAGCGACACCCATGGAAACACTGCTGAAGAGATTTCAGTCGTTTAAACCGCCGACTTTGAAGGGCACAGAGAATTCTATTGACTCTGAGAGTTGGCTTGATGACATTGAGATGTTGTTTGATTCCCTTGATTACACAGATGAAAGAAGAGTTAGACTGATTGCACATCAATTGCATGACGTTGCAAAGAATTGGTGGCTCACAACCAAGAGAGCATTGGAGCATCGAGATACAGTTATTACTTGGAAGATCTTTAAGACTGAATTTTATCAAAGATTTTTCTTAGTATCATACAAAAAAGACAAGGGTGCAGAGTTTGCTGATCTGAGACATGGTCAACTAAACATTGAAGAATATGTGGCCAAGTTCTCTACCTTGTTACGTTTTGCTCTTCATGTTGCTGAGAATGATGAAGCAGTGGCTTATTAGTTCATTAATGGGCTGAACCCTAAGATCTTTACACTGGTAAATGCAGGGAGACTGAGTAATTTTGCTGATGCTTTGAATAGAGCAAAAGGAGCGGAAGCGGGACTGATTAGACAGAAAGGAGCTTCATATGTTGCCCCAACACCGAAACAGCAACAACCTCCCACTCAGTTCCACCAACCCCCTCCCAGATTTGATAGTGGTGGTAGTAGCAGTGGAAAGAAAAATGATCTGAAAGCTCAAGGGAAATAGTTTAAGAAGTCTGGTAGTAGTTCATCTAGCTCTAGTGGTTCACGACAGAGCCAGAGTTATACCGGGGTCTATTGCAAAACATGTGGAGGAAGACATCCAACAGAGCAATGCCAAGGATTGTTTGGTAGTTGCAATATCTGTCGACACCAAGGACATTTTGCTAGAGTCTGTCCACAGTGAAGTTCCCAACGATCCCATGGAGCAGAATCATTTGGATCCGTGGCTCAGACTAATAGACGATCATCTGCTGTTCACTCTTTTCAGCCACCTACTACTCAGTCACAGCCGAGGCCAGGAGGAAGACAGACTGTTAGCCAGCCTCCGAGACAGCAGGCCAGAGTGTTTGCATTGACTGAAAAACAGGCACAGGAAGCACCTGATGATGTTGTTGCAGGTAACTGTTCTCTTTGTGGTTACTCTGCTTATGTATTGATTGATACCGGTGCATCCCACATATTTATATCTGAGCGATTTGCATTGATACATGATTTGTCTGTTGAGTCATTATTTGGTGTAGTATATGTCTCTTCACCTTTAGGAAGAGGTCTTGTATCAATGAAATCTGTTAAACGTTGTATACTGCAGTATGATGGGAATGAGATTGAATTAGATTGTATTGTACTCGGTTTGTCTGATTTTGATTGCATTATCGGTATTGATATGCTGACCAAGTACAGAGCTACCGTAGATTGTTTCCAGAAAATTGTAAGATTCAGACCTGAAATGGCTTACGAATGGAAATTTTACGGTAAGGGTTCTAGAGCTAGAATTCTTTTGATATCTGTGTTGTCTATGACTCGATTATTACAGAAATGAGCAGAGGGATTCCTTGTGTATTCAGTAGATGTACTGAAATCGAGCCCGTCATTGGCAGATTTGCCAATGGTATGTGAGTTTGCTGATGTCTTTCCAAATGAGATTCCGGATTTGCCTCCAATCCTAGAAATAGACGTCAGTATTGAATTGATACCAGGTACAGTTTCTATTTCTAAAACTCCATACAGAATGACACCGATTGAATTGAAAGAGTTGAAAGAGCAGCTAGAAGATTTATAGGCCAAGGGTTACATCAGACTGAGTGTTTCTCCTTGGGGTGCTCCAGTACTATTTGTTAGAAAGAAAGACGGTTCCATGAGACTCTGCATTGACTATCGGCAACTGAACAAGGCTACGATAAAGAATAAATATCCTTTGCCTAGTATCGATGATTTATTTGATCAGTTGCAGGGTTCTTCTGTTTATTCCAAGATTGATCTGAGATCTGGATATCATTAACTGAGATTCAGAGATTCTGATATATCGAAAATAGCTTTCAGAACCAGGTATGGCCACTATGAGTTTATAGTCATGCTGTTTGGTTTAACCAATGCTCCAGCTGTGTTTATGGTTTTATGAACCGTATATTTCAGAAGTATCTTGATGACTTTGTGATTATCTTTATTGAAGATATTCTGATTTATTCAAAGAATATGATTGATCATGCTGAACATCTGAGAACTGTATTGAAAATTCTGAGAACTGAGAAATTGTATGCTAAGCTGTCCTAATGTGAGTTTTGGCTGAAGCAAGTGATATTTTTGGGACACATTATACCCGGAGATGGTATTTCTGTTGATCCTAGCAAAGTTGAGGCAGTGATCAGTTGGCCTAGACCGACATAATGTGCCAGAGATACGTAGTTTTATGGGTTTAACAGGCTACTATTGTCGATTTATTAAAGATTTTTCCAGTACGCCAAGGCGATTACCCAGCTGACTCAGAAGAATGCCCCTTTTGTTTGGTCAGAAGCTTGTGAATCTAGTTTTCTAGAGCTGAAGAAGAGATTAACCAGTGCTCTTGTGTTGACTATTCCATCAGGTACTGGTGATTTTGTTGTCTATTGTGATGCTTCTCACAGAGGAATAGGTTGTGTTTTGATGCAGCGAGGACATAGTTATTGCTTATGCCTCGAGATAATTGAAACCACATGAGACTCGCTACCCGATTCATGATCTTGAATTGGCTGCCATCGTATTTGCATTGAAGATTTGGCGACACTACCTATATGGCGAGAAATTCAAAATTTATTCTGATCACAAGAGTTTAAAATATCTATTTTCACTGTCAGAATTTAATATGAGACAACGAAGATGGCTTGATTTATTGAAATATTTTGATTGTGAAATCAAATATTATCCGGGAAAATCAAATGTAGCAACTGATGCACTGAGTCGAAAGGTATGTTCTTTATCCTTGTCGGCGATTGGCGTTTCGAATTTGATTGAAGATTGTTGTCTTTCTGGATTAGTATTTAAGACAGATTGTCAACCTCTGAGATTGTATGCCATTCAAGTTGAACCAGAGTTGATCTTGAGAATTAAAGAAGCACAAAAAGTTGATCAGAATGTTTAGAACTCGATATTGATGGTCAGATCAGGGCATCAATCAGAATATCAGGTTCGTCATGATATACTCTATATAAATAATCGTCTTGTTGTGCCAGATGTTTCAGATTTGAGACACCAGATTTTGGCAGAGGCACACTGTAGTCGTTTCAGTGTTCATCCTGGTGGCAGAAAGATGTACAATGATCTGAAGAAACAGTTTTGGTGGAAAAAGATGAAATCAGACATTGCAGAGTTTGTATCCAAATGTTTGAATTGCCAACAGGTAAAAGCAGAAAGGAATAAACCAGGAGGTCTGTTGCATAGCTTATCTATTCAAGAATGGAAATGAGATCACATTTCCATGGATTTTGTTACGAAGCTACCACGATCCTCCCGAGGTTGCGATGCGATTTGGGTCATTATTGACAGATTAACCAAATCAACACGCTTTATTCCTTACCGAATGACGTACAGACATGACCAAATGGCAGAGATTTATGTCAGAGAAGTGGTCAGATTGCATAGTGTGCCGAAGTCTATCGTATCAGATCGTGATACTCGATTTACTTCACACTTTTGGCACAGTCTGCAACAAGCTCTAGGTACGAAATTACATTTGAGTACTGCATATCATCCTCAGACCGACGGACAGTCAGAGCGGACTATCCAGACATTGGAGGATATGCTGAGAGCTGTAGTGCTAGAGTTTGGCACTAGTTGGCAAGATTCTTTGCCACTTTGTGAATTTTCGTACAACAACATCTATCAGACGAGTCTATAGATGGCTCTGTTTGAAGCGTTGTACGGCAAGAAGTGCAGATCCCCTCTCTATTGGGATGAGATATCCGAGGTACCTGAACTTGGACCCTGATATGATTCGAGATATGAGTGAGAAAGTGAAGCTGATTCAGCAGAGGATGAAGACATCTCAAGACAGACATGCAAATATGCAGATATTCGACGTCAACCGTTAGAGTTTGAGCAAGGAGACAGAGTATTTTTGAAGATTTCTCCTTTCAGAGGCATTGTCAGATTTGGCAAGAAAGGAAAATTATCTCCTCGCTATATTGGGCCATATGAGATTCTGGAGAAGATAGGTACTCGTGCCTATCGACTCGCTATTCCTCCTTCTCTATCTGGTATACATGATGTCTTTCATGTGTCTATGTTGCGGAAGTATCTTCCTGATGCTTCTCATGTTCTTCAGCCAGACGAGGCAGAACTTGATGAAAATCTGAGTTATTTTGAGAAACCGATTCAGATTCTTAATCGTAAAGAAAAGCAGCTCAGAACGAAGACTATTCCATTTGTAAAAGTTCAGTGGAGTAGTCATGGCATTGAAGAAGCTACTTGGGAAACTGAATCAGACATGAGACAGAATTTCCAGAATTATTTCATTGATGTGAGTTTTCTTATTTAGCTTCTGTATATCTCCTTCTTGTATGTGATTTGATTGCCTGTGATTTCGGGGACGAAATCAGATCTTTGAGGAGGAGAATTGTAATGCCCGAGATTTTATTTTGTTAATCTAAGATTATTGATTATGAATTAATGTGATTATAGAAGGACTACTCCGAGACCAGATTAGGGAAAACACGTAGAGTGCGTGTGTGAAATCCAGTAGGTATCACGCACATGCGCGGAGACGAGGCGCGCATATGCGCGAGAAGCTAATGCTGAGGCAGAAGACCTCGCGCATATGCGCGAGCAAGACAGAAGACCTCGCGCATATGTGTGAGAAGAGGCGCGCATATGCGCAAGCATGTGAAATGAAGAAGTGCCGAGACAGTAGGTCTCGTGCATATGCGCCGACATGGGACGCGCATATGCTCGAGATGATGAATTCATGAATGCCGAGACCAGTAGGTCTCGCGCATATGCGCCATTGAGGGACGCGCATATGCGCGAGACGTGCAGCATGAAGAGTGAGCCACATGTCTTCCCATGCATACTAAGTTGTAGATACATTCATTTTCACTCAAAATCTGCAGAAAAAACTGAGGAGAGCTCCAGAGAAATCTTCAATCTCTTAAAATTCTAGAATTGTGATTGTGCAAGATCCGTCCGTCTGATTTTCGATCCGAGAATAGTTTCAAGCTTCTCTCGACAAGAACTTCAAAAGGACATAAGTTTTACTACTTTTTGATATGGTTTGAAAATATGATATTGAAGGAATCATTATATGATCTATATTATGTGTTCCTGAGTTTGTGGTAATCGTATAATCGAAATCGAATCGAAGAACGGACACCGTATGAAATTGTTATCATTTTCAGATTTGATTTGATTGACAATATACAGATTTGGTATTGGAATTATGTTTATCGATCGATTATGAGTTGTTAAGATTGGTATCTATTGATATTATATTGCTGGGTATATCGAGATTGTGCTGTTATGCCGTCAAAACAGAATTAGATTGAGTTCTGATCATATCCAGTATTGCTTTGAGTTGTATATTGATATTGTACTTCTCAATAATGTCATTGCCAGATTGAGTGTTGACAACTTTGAATTCAAGACTTCGACTTTGTCAGATCGACAAAAGAAAGGTATAAATCAATGTTAAACCGGGAAGATACGACTCGAGTCAAAGATAGCTTGAGTTTCCCAAAACCACATACTTTATTGTAATTTCTTTGATTTTTGCAATTCATGAGATTGATATGCTTAGTCTATTGATTTATAGCAAAGCATGTATTGAGTCTATGGCAGAGGTGCCAAGTCACTGGATATTTTATTTATATCGATGTTGCTTAGGAGTAGATCAACTCCTATTGTAGAGATTCGATATAGAAGGCCAAAGTCTGGGAATAAGAACGTACGACCATCTAGCTGGGAAGAGTAGGTGGTAGACTGTTGCGTTCTTATTCGAACCGGGATCTCTAGATAAGATTCGAGTCAAGATTTAAGAGTCAAAGAGTTTGAGTTACAGTTTTATATCGATTCCTGTTTTTCAGATTATGATATATGTTATTGATAATTGTTCTATGCTTTTATATATGTTTATATGAAATGCATGTATACGTTGTTTATAATGGGAATACATTTCTCACCGGAGTAATCCAGCTGTTGTTGTGTTTGTATATGTGCATGAAAACAGGTGGGACATGATTAGGGTCGAGAAGAGGATGAGAAATTGAGTTTAGAGAGGAGATTCGGACCCAGAAGTAGAGTTGATTTTCATCACTTGATATGTAGTGAATGAACAATAGTTTGTTATGATTTTCTTTTATACAAGACTTGTACTTTGATGTTGTATTTGAATAAGATGGGACCTAACTTATTATTGACTTTGTACAGTTATTTATATAGTGTTCAACATTTAAAAAAAAAATTATGACCTAATTTAATTAATTGTTCCCAATTAATCCTAATGATGATTAAAAAGATGAGTTAGCGTCCGGGTCCCCACAGGAGCTTAATGTTTTTAATCTTTGTAAGCAACCACATGATAAAGGAGATGAAAATGAAGATGAAAATCATATTGAAGCCCTTGTGGAAAAATACATTCAAGAAGGGAGTGCACGTGACTAATTAGATATTTGTTCCATTGATACATGTTAAAGAAAATATTGAAATCGATCTTGATGATTTTATTAGGTGTCACTCGTTACCAGGATCAGAGAAAGAATTGGAGACAAAATATGATGACAAAGACGAACCACCCATATTGGAGTTAAAACCTTTGCCAAAAGAATTGAAGTAGATATTTCTTGGAGAAGATGAAACATATACGGTGGTAATTTCTTCCAAGCTAGCGAGTGATCAAGAAGGTAAATTAGTTGATATGCTTAAAAGACATAAAAATGCAATTGGTTGGACACTAAAAGATCTCAAGGGCATTAATCCACTAATTTGCACTCACAAAATTCACTTAGAAGAAAATGCTAAAACATCTCAACAACCATAAAGAAGATTAAATCCCCACATGAAAAATGTTGTGAAAAACTGAAGTTCTCAAACTACTTGATGTTGGAATTATCTACCTTATTTCTGATAGTAAGTGGGTAAGCCCAACATAATTAGTTCCAAAAAAATCTGGTATCACAGTGATAAAAAATGAAAAAGGTGAATTGTTAACAAGTCGAGTCCCATCTAGTTGGCGGATGTGTATTGATTATAGAAAATTAAATGACACCACTAGAAAAGATCATTTTACATTACCATTTTTGGATCAAATTTTAGAAAGAGTAGCAGGTAATCCCTAATACTGTTTTCTTGACGGATATTGAGGCTATTATCAAATTTCCATTGCACTCGAAGAACAAGATAAAACTACATTAACATGTCTTTTTGGAACATTTGCATTCAGAAGGATGCCATTTAGATTATGCAATTCCCCAGCAACATTTCAAAGATGTATGCTAAACATTTTTAGCGACATGGTTGAAAAGTTTGGAGATTTTCATGTATGATTTAACTGTTTTTGAGAATATATTTGATAATTGTCTTGAAAATTTGGAAAAAATTTTAAAAAGATGCGAGAAAAATGGTCTTATTTTAAATTGAGAAAAACGTCATTACATGATTACTTCTGGGATTGTTTTGGGACATGTCGTGTCATCTCATGAAATTGAAGTTGATAAAGAAAAAGTTGATGTTATTGCCAATTTACCCCTACAAAAACCATTAAAGAAATTCGCTCATTTTTGGGACATGCTGGATTTTATAGGAGGTTTGTAAAGGAATTTAGTTTAATCTCTAAACCCATTTGTAACCTTTTAACAAAAAACACCGCATTTGAGTGGACTCAAGAATGTCAAAATGCTTTTGATAAAATCATTCGACATTTAACATCAGCTCCTATTATGCAACCTCCTGATTGGTCTTTACCATTTGAAATCATGTGCGACCCGAGTGATTATGCAGTATTGGGTCAAAGAAGAAACGGTAAGCCTTATGTGATATATTATGCAAGTAGAACTTTAAACAATGCTCAAATGAATTACTCCACAACTGAAAAAGAGCTACTTGTTGTAATATTTGCATTAGATAAATTTCGTTCTTATTTGATTGGATCAACGACTATTGTGTTTACTGATCATTCTGCTATTAGATATTTATTGACCAAACATGATGCAAAGTCATGACTGATACGATTGATTTTCTTTCACCAAGAATTTGACATTGTGATCAAAGATAAAAAAAGAACCGAGAATGTCGTAGCCGATCATTTATCGAGACTAGTAACAGGATCATCTTTTGAAATGACACCAATTAACAATAATTTTCCTGATGAACATCTATTTTCAGTTACTAATACACCTTGGTTTGCTAACATAGTAAATTTTCTTGTGACAGGAAAAATGCCACCGCAATGAAGTTCCCAAGATAATAGAAAATTTTTGAACGAGGTAAAAAACTTTTATTTGGATGATCCGTATCTGTTCAAGTATTGTCCAGATCAAATTTTTCGACATTGCATACCCGACAATGAGGTAAGTAGTGTCATTAAATTTTGTCATTCAGAAGCATGCAGAGGACATTTTTCTTCAAAGAAAACGGCTGCAAAAATCTTGCATTGTAGATTTTATTGTCCCACTTTGTTTAAAAACACCCACGAAATCTGCAAGATCTGTGAAAATTGTCAAAAATTGGGCGCGATTTCAAAAAGAAACATGATGTATTTGAATCCTATCATTGAAATTGAAATCTTTGACTGTTGGGGAATTTATTTTATGGGACCTTTTCCACCGTTGTTTGGATACTTGTATATTTTAGTTGCAGTTGAGTATGTTTCCAAATAGATAAAGGAAATTTCATGTCGAACAAATTATCATAAAATCGTCATCAAATTTTTGAAAGAAAATATTTTTAGTAGATTTGGAATTCCTTGATCCATGATAAGTGATGGTGGAACTCACCTTGTTAATAAACCATTATCTTCATTAATGAAAAAATATGGTATTACTCACAAAGTAACTACTCCTTATCATCCTCAAACAAATGAACAAGTTGAATTAGCTAATAGTGAGATAAAGCAAATTTTGGAAAAAACTGTAAACCCAAATAGAAAAGATTGGTCTCTGCGACTTAATGATGCACTTTGGGCATATCGAACAGTTTCAAAACAGCATTGAATATGTCTCTCTATATGTTGGTTTAGGGAAAACATTATCATTTGCATGTGGAATTGGAACATAAAGCTTATTAGGCGATCAAAAATTTTAATTCAAGCATGGATGATGCAACCAAATTATGCAAATTGCAACTTAATGAACATAGAAATAACGCGTATGACAATTCAAAGATTTATAAAGAAAAAATCAAATCATTTCATGATAGAACAATTCTTAGAAAATCATTTGAGATTGGTAAAAAAGTGTTTCTTTATAATTCTCGACTTCACATATTCCCAGGAAAATTACGATCAAGATGGACATGCCCATATGTTGTAAAGAATGTGTATCCTTATGGAGCTGTGGACATTAAAAGTCCTAAAAATGGTGATGTTTTTAAAGTAAATGGACAAAGGCTTAAACCATTTTTAGAAAATGTGTTGGAAACTTAATTTCGGTTGTTTGACAAACTAAGTAATTAATTGGACTAATTGTTCAAGTAACTTGTAGTAACTGAACTACTCAAACCAACTGACAATTTCCTAACTGAAGATTAATGCACAGTTTATCGAAGGCAACTGAAACCAGCTGAACTGGACTTACGAAGACAACTGACTAATTCAGTTGGAAACTGATCAGTTGACATATTCAGTTGAGATCTTAGAAGCTGATCATTCAGCTGTACACGTCATCAGTTGAAAAGGACATTCAACCGACAACAGTACAAAGCAGAATGCAACTCATATTGGAACGCCGCATTTCAGAGCTTACAGTGTACGAATGTCAGAAGAATATCGACGTGGCAATCAATGGATATATTGATTCAAATTATATTTAAAGTTACTGTTGAAGAGAAGCCTATAAATAGGTGAGAAGAGCAGTTGAGCAAGAAACCAATCGATCTATCTATTCTCAAGCTTGCTGTTACCCTACTGAATTCATAACTCTCACTCAGGGATCAAAAGCTCACATTTATCTGATTTATCTGTAGCATTTGAGGCTACCATTCGAACTCACAAGCACAAATAGTTTTATTGTTTATTTGATCATATCTAGATCAGTTGTGCTAAGTTCAATCGAAGAACTGTGAGATATTTAGTAAACTAAGAGTTTTAGTTTTGGCAGTGTTAAGTCCAAACTGAAGTGGGTCTGTAAAATCTTTGTATCAATCAAAGTCTTTTAGTGCATATCCTATCCTTGTGATATAATGGGCGACGTAGGAGTAATTTCATTCTCCGAACATCCATAAATTTTCGTCTTATTACTTCAGTTATTTATTCTATCTTTCAGTCAGTTTATTTCCGCAACTGTTATCAGTTAAACTGATTGTCATTGGCTGACAAGATTCCTAGTTTCAGTTTGTCACGGAACTGACACTTCATTCAAAAAGATTCAAAAATCGTGAGTGTTTATTCAACCCTATTTCTAAACACATCTCAACCTATCAACCAATCCTAACAAAATTAAATCTTTCAAGAGGAGTTTATTTCTCTTTCCGATCCTTTATTTGTTTGTGTTGTAATTATTTTTTGTTTTTATTTGAGGTTTCCTTAAACTTTCTCGGTTAAATGACGGATAACGGTACTCCGTGACTCTCATAGTCGGTTTAATCAGTTTCCCACAATTGCTGTTACAAAAATTTGAAAAAAATTATTTCTTTTCTTTTCAAAATGGATGAAATTCTCTTAAAAATTTGTAAATATTTTCCCTCTATTTCTAAAAATATTCTAAGAAAAATTTATGCAGCTAGGTGCGAAAGATTGAGATTGCTAAATCAAAAAATAATTACAGAAGATATTCGTCTTGTAATAGAAGCTAAGGTCCGATTAGGAGGAGAAGTTCCTAAATCATTGTTCATTCGGTATTTGCCTGGATTAGGAAAAGAACTTATGCGAAAAAACGAAGGGCCAAAGGTTATGGGTTTGTCATAAGTGTACAAGATGAACTTGTGACAAACGATGCAGATCTTTGGGATGTGTTTTCAATAACAGAGAAGATAAAATTGGTTTTATTAAGAATTGGCTGAGTAAAGAGTCTTTAGATAACATTTTATTGACTCTTGAGACGCATTCTAGTGGACACGTGCATATTGAACTTCTCCGTTTATAGAAACAATTCAAAGATGAGCGTCATCTTAATAGTCTTGCGATCCGACTAAAAAAGACCATGTTTGCCAATTTATAAGAAAATTGGATGGGAAGCATATCCTCGACTCATAGAAGACGTTGAAGTCGTTTCTGGACGTAAAACCAGAGGAAAATTGTTAGCCACAATCACACTACTGTTTATTTATATGCATGTGTGTCATTATTGTTTTTACTGTTTATTCTGCTTACAGCTGTGACCCATTATTTTAACATGATAACATATTATTAATACAAAATCTCTCATCTTTCTCTCTATTTTCACATACCCAAAAAAAGTAAATACATGGATGGATCTCTGCACAAACATTGAAAAATATTTGTGTATTTTGTGGGTCGAGTCCTGGAAAAAATGAAGTGTTTGTAGAAGCAACGAATAATCTAAGAAATATATTGACTGAGAGAAAAATTCAATTGGTATATGGGGGAGGTAATATTGGGTTAATGTGATCTGTTTTAACATCTGCTCATCTTGGAGGTAGTTAGATTTTAGGTATTATTCTTATAGCCTTAGCTGAAGGAAATATTAAATGTGTTACGATTGGGGATGAATTAAAAGTTTCTTCTATGTATGAAAGAATCACCAAATGATTGAAAATTCTGATTCTTTCATCGCATTACCATGTGGTTTTAGTACATTAAAAGAAATTTTTTCACACTGTTTCTTGGGCAAAACTTAATATCCATAATAAACCTGTGGGCTTGTTAAATACCAATAATTATTATAAAATTTTGTTGACATTTCTTGATAAAGATGTGGAACAGAATTTCATTTCAAAAAATTCACGATGGATGTTCATCACTGCTTCGACTGGCGACCAATTAATTGATAATTTAGAAGCTTTTGTTCATAAGCCTGATACATTGATAACGAAGTTCAATTGGTCGCAATCAAGCAATAAGAAAAGAAAGTTGGATCATTGATTCGAAAGTCGTGGATTGATTTGCGTATGTTTCAGTTTGTTATCTTCAATAAAATTTCAGGTGATATCTCTTTCATTATGTACTATTTATTAATAAATATTTTGACATTAGGGACAATGTAATATTCTGATTGGGGGAGAACAAACTTATAAAAAAAACTTAAAAAAAACCTATTTAAAAATATATATATATTTAAAAAATATTATTTTAAAATAAAACCATGTTTATTTTTTGTATCTTAGTAATTTTTACAAAAATATGATACATTACATGTTTGAAAGGTTTAAATTGAAAAATGTATTAATCTATCTAAGGATGTTTAAATTTTTATTTGAAAAAAAAAGTTAATTTTAATATTCTGATAAATATAAAAATATAATTTATAAAATATTTTTGAGTGATTAACCATTGTGATAAAATAAATTATTAAAGTATATGGCCCAAAATATAACTGATAAGAGTGCCTAGAATTTTTATATTCACATATTTTGTGAGTGAGTGGAAAGGATTGAGAAAACAGCTCGCGAGCCTTTATTGATCATTAGAGAGGCTATCTATTGTTTAGATCTTCAGTTCTTATTTTGAAAAAAAAAATGATATTTCCTGAAGAAAAAAAAAGAGAAAAAAAGGAAAGATTTTGAAGATCTATGTAATTTTAAAGTTATATGTTACGACTCATTTATCTCTCATAAAAAAGAAGAAAAAAAAAGAAGAGAAATATATTGTAAAAATTAAATAAACATGTGGTCAAGAAGCATAAACTTGGTTTGATTCCATGATGTTATAAAAAAAAATCAGGAAAAAAATATATATAATAAGAATAACTAGATTTTGAATCAATGGATTTTTTATCTTTGGATTAATTTGGCTCGTTTGTCTGTTTGAATTCTGTAAACCATTTTCCTGAGCATTTATCATAATTCCAACTCCATGAGAGAAATCGTTCCCATGAATTGAAACATTTATTAACATGTGAGGATATGGAGTTGAGACTCTTACTAAGAATTTCTGAAGCCATGTACGTTTAATTATCTGAAAATAAGCTTTGAATTGATCAGCTTAGATTATTTCATCCAAAATGTACTTACAATTCATCGTTGGAATCCTAATTCAATTTCCCACATTTCATCTGGAATCAAAAAAATGAGAGTCAATAATTTCGGTAGGCTAATACTCACAAAACTACAATTTTATGCAGAAAGTTTACTCTAATCAGTTACTGATAATTGAAAATGAAAGAAAACATGAATATCTAAGTTTTCTGATTGAAAGCATAATCAAAATCACAATCGTTTGAACCCAATATTTTCTAGAAGACACGACAATAAACCATTCACAGACGAAAATCTGTAACAGAGCAGTTCAATGAAAATGTGCATCAGTATCTCGACTCTTAATGGAATTAAAGATTCTAATTTCATTTCAAAGATAATACAAAGCTCTAAAATATAATTTGAACCATATAATCCAAAAGCCCAGTGGACAAAGCTCATATCCTCGAAATGCAGTAGGTTTTCATCTCACTTTAACTACATAATATAGTTTTGGCACAGTTTAGTATAAAATTTCGTAACAAATCCATAACTTAATAAAATTCGATTATTCCAGCAACCAATGAAAGCCAACACAAAGCACTACACATTCTATTTGATCCACAACTACAAATTCTCGATGTAAAAATCACAGAAACCCGAAAATCAGCACATTATACAACAAAAATAAACATTGAAACGAAAATCGAATTCCATTAATAAATTTGAAACCCTAGGCTTATCGGATACCTTCAATAGTTTCCTATATGTTAAAATGAAGTTAGAATCAGGCTCCACACACTTCGGGGAACAAGAAAATAGCAAGAAAAATGGTTGAAGAAGAAGTTGTAGATCACACATATAAGCATAAGCAGTAGGGGAAGAACTCGATTTATTCCTTACATACTGAAATATAAGGCAAGACTACTTGGTTTAGCTTGGACAAGCTTCGGCGACATGCTTTCAAGCGGCAAGGGGAGGCGATGGTGATGGAGAAAGTTGGACGAAGGGGACAAATGAGAGCCGGTGAGATGGGAAGGGAAGGGAAGGCTATTGTCTTAAAAAAAATATATGAATATGTATGTCTATATTGTAGATGCTTTTTTGTGTGTGTATTTATATATATAAATTTATAATTAATTGACCCGATCCAATTATTTCAACTCACGAGTACTACTAAAATTCAATATGCATTTTATTATCGTCTTTAATTCTGATATTTTCTAATAAATATTTTTAAACACACAATTAAAAAATTTGGCTTATTTATTTTAATATCACAACTTAAATAATTATTTCTAATATTTCAAAATATTGATTAATTAAATTCGGATTGTCAGAGCAAGACATAACTGTAGTGCCCAAAAACTAGTACACGTAAACCCATGCATGATTGAATTAATTTATTAATTTAGTTAATAATCTACCTAATGCATGGTATGTGTTAAATTATTTTAAATATATATATATATATATATATATATATATATATTTTATTATGTAATTTTATTATATTTAAGATGCTTTCATGAGTTTTATTAATTCAGACGAATGTCCGATAACGAACTAGGAAAGGAGACTGGAGACATAAAGGTGTTTAAATTTAAAGTTAAAATTTTTATTTTTAATTCAAGAAATTTAGTGTTTTAAAAGATTTTAAATTTTAACATTTTTAGGGCTAAATTTAATTTAGCGAATGAAATAGGAACGTTAAGCATTTTATTTAGAAAAATTCAAAAATAAGAGATTGAAATACGTCACTCGAAATAAAATATTATAAAAATTATTTTTATGACTTAATTAATTAAAATAGGTGGTATTTAATTATGGGTAAAAATTAAAATTTGTAGGACCTTTAATTTCAAAAGTTGGAGAGCTTAATAAGTAATTTAAATTGTGAGGGCTTAATTATTTATTTTAACTCTGATTTAAATAAACTAAACACCTATTCATTATCTTATTATTTAAATACAAGAGCTAGAGTCCTACCCTACCTTTACTCAATAACCCACGCACACACCAAAAACACACACTAAACTCACACACACATTGGCTGTGAATTCCATCATCTAGGGCTTGGAGATTTTTGATTTTCTTCCAACAACATCTTAATACAGCCATCACACTTAAATCCTTGATTTATTTAGCCACTTTTCAAGCCATAAAATGCAGCAAACCGTCTCCGTTCGGCCTCCGTTTTCCCACGCATTTGTTTGTTGATATTTCATTCGTTTGAATGCAAAAGCATGTCTAAACCTTTCTTTGACGCATCGATCATGTTATATAGTATATTTGGATATAAAATATGCATGAAAACTTGTTGGTTGGATAATATGTACGCTAGAAAGTTAATAAAACTAGTTTCGATACGAAATATGCATTAACTTCTATGTTTTCTTTGATTTTTGATCGTCGACTTTGTTGGGCAGTACCTATGGCTTACTGCTATGTATGGTCATGTTATAGGATGTGTTTTGATGTTGTTAAGTGTTCAGGATGGGCCGTTAGGCCGCTAGAAAGTAGGAACGAAACAAGCGCAGCCGCGTGCACATAGGGTCTTTATCGCGGGTTCACGTCGGTTTTGGTGTTAAGCTGGACCAGGGCTCATGGATAGGGTATACGCAGGGTCTTAGAGTCCCATGGTAGGACTGATATTTGTTGGTTAGGGTCCATTTGGGTGGAAATAGCTGGTGGAGTCGAGAACTTCCGTGGGTGCACATGAAGGGGGTCGCGATTTAGGGCTACGGCTTTGTGGTTTATAATGGGCTTTGGTATGTTAGGAGCTAGAACGAGCTGGACAAGGGTCGTAAGTTATGTCTAAGGGTCGAGTCTAGGGCTTGGTTTGGGTTAGAATCGATAGAAAGTCGTACGGAACGCATAAGTGCTATAACATCACTCTTTGGGCAGCTTGTGTCTAGATTTATTGTTGTGCATGGAACGAGGTTCAGGCATGTTTTGGGGATGGTTTAGGGCTTGGTCAGTAGTTTAGGATGTATTTAATGTGTGGCTAAAGTCCGAAGTTGATTGGTACGTCCTAAATGATTCTAATTAATTCGGGAGTCATATGTGTCCGAATGCAGATTATGAGCTGTTTTGGGTAAAAAAATTAGTATGTTAGGTTAGCAAAACCGAGGACGATCTAACAAGGTTCATGATGTTCGTAGGTATGTATAATGTGCAAAATAATAATTTTTGAGGTATAGGATTTGGTTTGTGACCAAATTATGTTACGGGTTTTGAAGCCGGAGAACATGTCCCGGGACCTATTCAACCTCTTCGGAGGAATTATGTTATGTTAGGGAGTGGACATCCAGTCCAAGGGCTGTGGTGATCCCTATCGTCATAGTACTGTGATTTAGTTTGATCAATCAATTTATATCATGGGCCACTTGCATTGAACAGAACTCTACGTAAAATGATTTATGATTACGATTATTATGACGAGTATGAAAATATGATTTTATGAAATGTTTATGCAAGAACGTCGCGTTATACATATTTATGTTATGCTATGTACGAGCTATGATTAAATTGCATGAATTTTTATTACGTATTACTTATTATTCAAGGTTTATGCATGCTGAGTCACTAAACTCCCTAGACTTGATCGATGCAGATGATGAAGTTGAGGAGAAGGGAGGCGATGACCAGTGAGCAGGCTCGGGCCAGTGGCATGCAGTGCAAACCCAAGGAGCTTGTAGTTTATGGGATTTTAATTATGCACGTTTAAAACTATTTTCTCTAATTTCATGCCTTAGTATTTGTGACTAGAAATTCGAGAATTTTTATATCATGTTAGACTTTTTCAAATTATGGGATGTATTAACTTGAATTTTTATTAACTTTATTTTAGTACGGGTGGTGACCGTGAATTATTTTACGAGTTATATTCATAACAAATTATTTAATAAGAAAATTTTAATTTTTTCCGCAAATATTAAAGTAGTAGTATTTTAAGACACGGTTCGTCACCGTTGGTATCAGAGCACAAGGTTTCTTGATTTAGGGTTTTTTCTACTGCTGGTTGCGAGAAGCTCGGAAGTCAGGCCTCAAGTCTGTAAGTTTTTAGGGTTTTAAATAAATTAAATGTTAAGCACGAGTTTCTTTAACTGCGTGTTTAAGTTTTGAAATTATTTTAGCATGTCATATGAGTATCTCGGTTATGCATGTTGGTTATGTTTTGGGTTAAATTATGATATAGTATGCCTCCTAGACGTGTGATTGACAGTGAGGCTCGTGATGAGCAGAGAATTTCACCTCCACTTCCACAACCAGACCCTCAGGCTCAGATTCTTGCAGGAATTCCCAGTTCTTTGCGTAGTTTGCGAGTAACAATTCCGAGGTGGATAGGAGGACGAGGCCAGAGGTAGTGTATGAGTGATTCCGTAAGATGGACCCTAAGGATTTCAGGGGTACGACTAATCCAATGGTGGCCGAGGGATGTATTGAGTCCATAGAGGTGATCTTTACTTTTATGGAGCTGCAGTATGCTGACAAAGTTAGGTGAGTCACTTACTTGCTGAAGGATGATGCTCGATTAAGGTGAGAAGAGCATCACTGTCGGTGAATCTGCAGGCCCTGACTTGAGAAGGTTTCAAGGAGGTATTCTACTCCAAGTACTTCACTGATGAGGTACGCTCTCGACTGACTAGGGAGTTTATGACGTTGAGGCATGGAGACCGCGGTGTGGTGAAGTTTGTGCGGTAATTCGATCAGGGCTGTCATTTTGTGCCTCTGATAGCTAATGACGCCAGTGAGAAAATAAGGCACTTCATGGATGGATTACGGCCGATCTTTCACCGTGATGTTAGCATAGCTGGTCCTCCTACTTTTCCCATTGCAGTGACTAGAGCTTTTGAGGCTGAACAGGATCAGAAGGACATCGAGATTTACAATCAAGGCAAGAGACCCTTCAGGCACCTCAGCGACAATTTCAGTAGCCAGCTAAGAAGCCGTTACAAGGACCTATTAAGGGAAAAGCATAGCAACCACAGAAGAAGGCTACTCATAAGCCTACTGAATATTTGGTGTGCCAAAAGTCCAATCGCAAGCATGAAGGAGAGTGTCTTTGGGGTTCATGCAAGTGCTTCAAGTATGGATCTACTGATCACATGCTTAAGAACTGCCTACAGTGGAAGCAGCCGACTCATGGCCGAGTCTTTGTGATGCATGCCGAGTAGGTAGACCCAGACACCACACTCTTGACAGGGAGGATCTATATAGTGGAAGTAGCCACGAATGCCCTATTAGATTTCGGGGCTACTCATCTTTTATATCAGATGGCTTCATTAGTTATTTGGGAGTCAAGCCCACTAAGATCGATATGAGTTATTCTGTGACCGTTTCATCTGGGGAGAAACTGTCTACTTCTAGTGTGGTCAGAGACTTGAGTCTCAGCTATAGGGCCGCACATTTTACTCTGACCTTAAAATATTGTCGATGCCTGAGTTTGACATCATTCTAGGAATGGATTGTTGTTGAATAATTGAGTGTCAATTGATTTCCAATGAAATCAGTGAGGGTCAGACCATTAGGCAAGGAAGAGTTTATATTCGAGCCAAGTGGACGCAACAGCACGCCGCGGATGATATCATGTCTTCAGGCATGGAAGCTCATGCTTAAGGGGTGCAAGGCGTTCTTAGCGAGCATTATTTCAACCCCTGTTACTACCAGTCAAATAGTAGCAGACCTTCCAGTGGTCAGAGATTTTCCAGATGCCTTTCCTGACAACATTGTGGGTATCTCACCTAAGCGAGAGGTGGAATTTTCTATTGAATTTATGATGAGTACCGCGCCAATATCTAAGGCCCAGTATCGATTAGCGCCCGAAGATATGAAGGAGCTCAAACAGCAAATACAGGAGCTACTGGATAAAGGATTCATGTGCCCTATTTCTTTACTTTAGGGCGCATCAGTACTCTTCGTGTAGAAGAAGGATGGAAGTATGAGGTTTTGCATCGTTTACCGGGAACTGAATAGAGTTACAGTGAAGAATAAGTACCCATTGCCTATGATTGAGGATTTATTCAATCAACTGCAAGGAGATTCTATGTTTTCCAAGATAAATCTTCGCTCTGGGTAACACCAGCTGAGGCTGAAAGACAAATATGTGCACAAGACAGCCTTCAAAACTTTCTATGAAAATTACGAGTTCTTAGTGATGTCGTTTGGATTGACGAATGCTCCAGCGATCATGGATCTCATGAATCACGTATTTGAGCCTTACTTGGACAAGTTTGTCATCGTATTCATAGATGACATCCTCATTTATTTGAAGAACCTGGAGGAGCATAGCCAAAATTTCTGTACTGCATTGCAAGTGTTGCAGAATCGTAAGATGTTTACAAAATTCAGCAAGTGTGAATTTTGGTTAGAGAATTTAGCATTTTTGGGACATGTTATCTCTAGTGATGGCGTTGAAGTTGGCCCGACCAAGGTAGAAACACTGAAGGAATGGATTGAATCGAAGAACGCATTAGAGATCCGCAGTTTCTTTAGCTTAGCGAGTTACTACAGAAAATTCATTCAGGAATTTTCTTCTATTGCAATGCCACTCACCTCGTTGATGAAGAAGAATGCCAAGTTTGTATGGAGTGCTGACTGCCAGAAGAGCTTCAACACTTTGAAACAAGCTCTTATAACAATATCAGTATTAGCCATGCCATCAAGACATGGAAACTTTGTGTTGTACGCTGATACTTCTAAGCTCGGATTAGGTGTCGTACTGATGCAACATGGACTAGTGATCGCATATACCTCCAGACAGTTGAAGGTGCATGAAATGAATTATCCAACTCATAATCTAGCTGCCTTAGTTTTTGCCTTGAAAATATGGAGACACTACTTGTATTGTGAGAAATGCAAGATAATTACAGATCACAAGAGTTTCAAATATTTCTTCACTCAATAGGAATTAAACATGTGACAGAGACGGTGGCTTGAGTTGGTGAAAGATTATGATTGAGATATTAGCTATCACCTGGGAAAAGACAACGTTGTCGCTAATTCCTTGAGTGGGAAAGCAGGAGTTATGTCGCAACTATCGGTACGAGACCTTTACAGTTAGAGATGCAAAAATTTGATCTCGAGGTCTATCCTAGGGGCAGAGCTACTAGATTGTTGATAAGTGCAAGAACTGCACTTAATTTATATGAAAATCCATTTGAATTATGTTAGCTTCAGATAAAATTATGCTTGATATTTGTTGTTTTTGTGTCGTGCATGAGGTAAAAAATTATTAGATGAATGATGATGATTAGAGATGTTTTTTATGCTTAAATGTTTATGGACTAGCGTTTAGCGCCAAAGAAGGATCACCACAGCACTAAGGATTCATAGGAGAGAAAGAAGAGCTGCAGCGCTGCAACTCAGCGCCGCAGCGCCATGGTTACCAAAGAATGTCGCACCTAGGTGCCACATTACTTGCGCCACGGCGCTAAGATTGGGAGATGAGTACGATTTATGAGGCGCCACTTGACTAGCACCACAGTGCTACTATCTGCGCGAAAAAATTTTGTAGGCTTTAATTTATAGGCTTGAACGAAGTATAAAAGATAGAAATATGGTTCCATCTGGGAGGGCTGTTTTTGGAGAAAATAATCACGTGAGAGACAAGGAATATACAAGGGAGAAAGATTTGGAACGCAAGGATTGATCTCAAAAATGAAGAACGACAAATCTGGGGTTAGAGACACCACTTCTGACTCGTTATCTAGTTCTTTCGCCCTTTAGATTCTTGTATTGAGATGTTTAACCCTTCGAACATGATGTGTTTAGTTTAAATTTCGTTATGAACTAACTTTTCAATTCTAGAGGATGTTGTAGCTTCGTTGACATGATAATTTAGACTCTGTTGTTTATATGATTGAATTTCTGTTAGTTTAATTGTTTTTCTATCCCTTATTGATTTCATTTTACTGGCCATAAATTGACTGTTATCTTATTAATTCTACAACTCGGGAGAGGGACTAGAATTTTGGATCATTAAACACATGTCGTTCAATGTTTATATTGTTCGGAAGGCTTATAAATTTAGCGGGGCTTAGGTAAGATCATCGTTTTCATATATCATTTGAATTTAGATTTCTATTAGGAATGTTTGAATCGAAGTTTGAATAATACACTTTATTCGTCAACTGGAAAATGTGGAATGAAATAATTAATTGTTCTTGGCTATTATATGAATGAAATTTATGAATATAAATTCAACCGGGAATAGTTTTCATGGAAATTAAGTGAAATCATTCCTCTAGATATTTTCTCTCATCGATATTTTCTCAGTTCAGTGATTCGACTAATATATATTTTCAATTAATTCGCTTTAAGTAGACTAAACCTTTTATTGATTATTCTAGATAAAATCGTGACTATTTTAATTACAAACACTGATATACTTTTATATGTACAATCTTTGTGGGAACAATACTTTACTCTCTTATATTAAAACTTGACAACCGTGCGCTTGCAAGCGGAAAATATGTGATAAGTTTTTGGTGTCGTTGCCTTGGAGCGTGAATTTAAATTTATATCAGTATTGTTACAAATTAGTCTAGATTTTAATTTATAGTTATTATTATTTTATTATAGTAATCAATGATTTGTTCTTTTCATTGTCTGACAGTGCATGCGAAGATCTCAAGGTCTTGACTTGCTTCTCTTTGATCCTGAGATCGAAAGAACTGCAAGAATATTAAGAAAAACGAGAATAGAAGAGATTCAAGCAATGGTCAAAAACAGAGAGGACAACAGACGAAACTCGCCAGAAGCTATACCCATCAGAGATCACTTAAGACCAGTGATCAACACACATTATTGTGGCATTGCTCGTGGTACTCTAACCATCTAACAATTTCAAGCTTAAGCCAGACCTGATTAACATGGTTCAACAGAACCAGTTTGCAGAAGCCGCCGCTGTAGATCCTCACCTTCATTTGAGGAATTTTCTAGAGATTACATATATGATAAGGATTAATAATGTATCTGATGATATTATTAGACTGTGTTTGTTTCCATTTTCTCTTAGCGATCACGCGCGGAGCTGGCTCCAATCACTGCCTTTAGGGAGCATCACTGCATGGGTAGACATGGCGACTAAATTCTTAGTCAAATATTTCCCACCCGCCAAATCTGCCAAACTAAATATGGGAATTAGCACTTTTAGGCAGAGCAAGTTTGAGCAGTTGTATGAAGCATGGGACCGCTACAAAGGAACTCTTGAGGAAGTGTCCGAACAATTGTTTGGGTACAGATAGGGCTATTTTATAATGGTCTGAATGGGCAGTCAAGAACCACAATAGATGCAGTTGTGGGTTGTACAATTTTTGCTAAATCTCTGGAACAAGCTTATGATTTACTGGAGTAGATGACAATCAATAGTTATTAGTGGCCTAGTGAAAGATCTGGAGCAAAGAAAACTGCAGGGGCATATGTTGTGGACCCTATTACATCTCTTACTGCCCAAGTTTCTGCATTGACAACTCAAATCCTATCCATGAATAAGGGAACCCAAGCTACCCTGATGCAGCAATGGTAATCACGGAAGATGATCCTATTTGTGAAGAAGCTCAGTACATCAAAAACTATCGTGGCTATGGAGGTTATTGAGGTAATCCTAACCCTAATCCATATCACCCTAGTTTGCGTAACCATCAAAATTTCTCTTATGAAAACAACAAGAACGTGTTGAATCCACCATCGGGGTTCAATAATCAGAAAGGTGAGGGGAAACCATTCTTGGAAGATCTGATATAAACATTTGTGCTAGAATCAAGCAAGAGGATAGGAAAGACCGACTCTCGCCTTGACAACATTGAGATGCACGTAGGTAATATGGGTGCCACAATGAAATCTTTGGAGACAGAGATAGGACAGCTGGCGAATGCTTTGTAGGACCAGAATAGAGGTCATTTTCCAAGAAATACAGAAGTTAATCCTAGAGAACAATGTACATCTGTCACACGGAGGAGTGGCAAGGAAATTGTAAACCCAAAACATATCGAAGATGAAGATGCAGAGATGATAGTTGAAGAAGAGGTTGTCAAGAGCAAGAGTAATAAGAAAGAGAAGGTCGAAGAACAAAGAAAGCGGTTGAACAACAGTCTTTACCGAAGGTGAATATTCCGTACCCACAGAGGTTCAAGAAAAAAATGTTAGATGAGCAATTTGCGAAGTTTCTAAATATTTTCAAGAAAATACACATTAACATCTAGTTCGCTGTTGCATTGGAGCAAATGCCCAACTACGCTAAGTTCTTCAAAGATGCAATGTCTAAGAAGAGGAGACTTCATGAATTGAGATAGTGAAGCTAACAGAAGAATGCAGCGCCATACTCTAAAAGAAGCTACCACATAAACTTAAAGATCCAGGGAGTTTTACTATTACTTGTGTTATTGGTGGTTCTCATGTAAATATAGCTTTATGTGATTTAGGTGCTAGTATTAATTTAATGTGTTTTTCTATTTACAGGACTTTGGAGCTTGGTGAGGTGAAACCTAGCACTATCACTTTATAGCTGGCAGACAGATCAATTACTTATCAACGAGGGATAATTTAGGATGTGTTATTAAAGGTAGACAAATTTATCTTCCATGTTGACTTTGTTATATAAGATATGGAGGAAAATGAGGATGCTCCTTTGATTTTTGTGGGACCGTTCCTAACCACTGTAAAAGCCTTAATTTATATGCACAAGGGTGAGATTACACTAAGAGTCGGAGGCGAAGAGGTGGTGTTCAACATCTACAATGCCATCCGAGGACCGAACGAGGTAAGTACCTGTAATAGCATTGATATTTTTGATTCTTGTGTATCTCATGTTGGTACCAGGATGACGACAAAAGATTCTTTGGAGAGATGCTTGGTTGAGTCAGCATCTATGGTGGATGAATGGATAAAGGAGATTTGGGACTTTAAAGAGGAGTTACTAGCTCTTAACATGTTACCCAAAGAAAAGATTGATGTCCAGCGAGAGGAGCTTCTTGAAGATGCAACTAAGGAGGTACCAAAAGTCACTCTTGAATTAAAAGAGCTACCAGGTCATTTGTGCTATGCAGTTTTAGATGAGAGTTCGACTTATCCGATAATTATATCTTCCTAACTTACTGCTAATGAAAAGGATAAATTATTGAGAGTATTGAAGGAATTTAAGTCTACCTTGGGATAGTCAATAGCTGATATAAAGGGAATTATCTCTACTGTTTGCAAGCACAAAATTTTGATGCAAGAATATTATGCTCCTTATGTTGATCACCAAAGGAGACTTAACCCAGCAGGTACTGCAATTGTTGAATGCTGGTGTTATTTATACGATATCTGACAGTCCTTGGATTTTCACCAGTTCAGGTAGTGCCTAAAAAAAAAAGGTATGACCGTGGTAAAGAATGAGGGGAATGAGTTGATATCGACTCGCCCAGTGACTGGGTACCGGGTGTGTATTGACTATAAAAAACTAAATGATGCGACTAGAAAAGATCATTTTACCCTCCCATTTATTGATCAAATGTTGAATAGGCGAGGTGGTATCATTATTATTGTTTTCTAGATGGCTATTCAGGTTACAATCAAATTGCTATAGCACCAGAGGATGAAGAGAAGACTACTTCACTTGCCCCTATGGTAAATTTTCTTCAGGCAGATGCCATTTGGAATTTGCAACGCACCTGCTACAGTTTCAGAGGTGTATGATGGCCATTTTTCAGATACGGTGGAGGAGATCATTAAGGTTTTCATGGATGATATATCAGTATTTGGTTCTTCCTTTGATCAATGTCTACATAATATTACCCTTGTTTTGCAGAGGTGTCAGGCGAAGAATTTAGTGCTGAACTGGGAAAAATGCTACTTTATGATGCAAGAAGGCATTGTGCTTGGGCACAAGATTTCAGCAAGAGGAATGGAAGTGGATAGAGCCAAGGTAGTGGAGATTGAAAAATTACCACCGCCAAAGAATGTGAAGGCCATCAGAAGTCTTTTGGGACATGCGAGGTTCTATCGTCGTTATATTAAGGACTTTTCTAAAATTACTAGGCCTTTTGTGTAATTTGTTATGTAAATTGTTAGAGAAGGATTCCACATTCATATTTGACGATGGTTGATTGTAGGCATTTAACAAAATCAAGGAGGCACTTGTTTCAGCACCAATTATTGTTGATCCAGACTGGAAAGAGCCTATTGAGCTTATGTGTGATACTAGTGATTACTCTGTTGAAGCAGTGTTAGGTGAAAGGAGAGAGAAGAAGTTCCGGGCCATCTATTATGCTAGTCATACTTTGAATTCGACATAGCAGGAGATGCTAGAAGTGGTGTTTGCGTTCAACAAATTCAGAACATATCTTATCGGCACCAAGGTAATTGTTTTCACTGACCATGCAGCTATTCGTTACTTGTTTGCCAAGAAGGATGCAAAGCCAAGATTTATACGGTTGATATTACTACTCCAAGAATTTGACTTTGAAGTCAAGGATAAGAAAGGTCGTGAAAATCAAATGATAGATCATTTGTCACAATTGGAGTTAGAAGAAAGAACAGAAAGAGGAGCTATCAATGAGTCATTCTCAGATGAACAACTTCTCAATGTAACTATCTAATTTCATGCTTTAAATTGGTGGGATTGAGTTGCTTGATTTCTGCCTATAAAGTGTTTGATGAATTGATTCCGGAGGTTGTATGTTGATGATTGAAGGAGTGTGGTACTAGTATATCACATTTAGTAGACAAACTGGTGATTGATTGATAACTTTGACATTGTGGTAGCTACATTGTTGGAACGTTTTTGTTGTGTGAAGTGTTGTTTTGGAGACGACTGCTATCCAGTGTGGTTTTTATCATGTGGTTAAATCATGCCGCCTAATAAAAGAAGTAAACGCGGTCAGATTGGTGATGGTGAGTCGTCGTCTACTAGTTTTGATAAACGACGTTTCTAGGATGCTACAGCTGATGAAAACTATACTAAACTTCAAGAAAAAAGTATGCAGCGGGAGAGAGAGATGGATCGTAGCATCTCAAATTGCGATATATTAGTTCTTTCCTGGAGTTGCATTGGGACGAATTTGTGAATCAGCCTGCGGATGCAGTGATGTCCCTTTTTAGGGAATTTTATGCCAATTTAAAGGTGAAACACGAGGATTATCATCCTAAAGATCTGAAGGCGGATGGTTGCATTCGACAGTCGGACAATTAACTCGTTGTACTCGATACTGGACTATGACACTGACGAGTACACGATGTTCATGCCAGAGGCGTACCCACATGAAACGATTATTTCTACACTTTGTGAGCTGGGCATAGTTTGAAAGCTGAACAATCAACGAGCCCCGGTAACATTCTCGGCTACGTCTATGAAGACGGGGGCATATATTTGGTATCATTTTGTAGCCTCGAGGTTCATGTCACCTGAGCATGTGTCGGATGTAACTAAGAGTAAGGCAGTTTTGGTATGTTGTATCATCACTGGCAAGACAGTTGATGTAGGCCGAGTTATTGTATTCGATCTTGAAGGCTTCCCGAGGCACTTCCACTGTTATTATACCCCATTCTTCGATCATTATGGACCTCTGTCATGTAGCGGGTGTCACATGGAATGACAGTGAGCAGATGTTGCGGACAAAAAGAGATATTTTAATTTTGGGGCCCTCTCGAGAGATAAGAGATGACGACAGAGCGCTAGTGGTCCAGGTGAAGCTTCAGGGAGTGGAGCACAGCCGCAGCCCATCCCACATGAACCACAGGTACCACGGATAGGTACTGGGAGGCCATAGTCCGCGCACGAGCGTATCAATGATTTGGAGCACATGATGAGGAGACAGTGGCGGATTACTCGTGAGCACATGAACTATGTGCATGACTTTACCCGTGTGGTTGCATTATTTTTTAATGCAACTAGTGCCTCCGACGAGCCATTTTCCGCCTCCACCAGCTTTTCCACACTGATTTATTGAAGAGGATGATGAGTATGATTCTGATGAGGATGATTATGTTGATGATGTGGATGATAAGGAGGTTGATTTGTCATGCGAGGATAGCGAGTCTGCAAGAGGTACGTCATCTGCAACGTCCCAAAAATTTGAAGGTCCATGTAAGCCACGCATGCAAGTTTTCAATTTCTTATGTATTTTAATTAATTTATTTTTTATGCATTAAATTCATGATTTTAACATAAATATGTGGTTTTAATTCTTGGTTTGTTATAGTTTCATTTCGCGCTCGAACGAGTAACGGAGACCGGGATAATCAGAAAAAATATTTTTATTGAATGATTAATTAATATGAAGTATTTTTAAGAGCATTTTTGAGAATTGGGCCTTGGTGGATATTTTTACTCGACGAGTCACATTTTTAATCGATACGCAAAATTTAGCCAATCGAGAGACTTTTTCAGGGTTCGGGTAATTTTTTCAAAAATGTATCTAAAAGAAATATTTTTTGGAAGATTTTTTGGGCTTGATAGGATTATTTTATTGCGTAATGTGTCAAAAATCGTTTTAAACCTTTTAATTTTAATTAAGGGCACATTAACATTTAATAATTGTAACTTAAACTCCTTAACTAAGCCTTAAACCTAATCTACTCAAGATGGCCGCCCTCCCCATTCAGCAGCACTTTTCTGAAATTCCAGCATCTCCCAATCTCAAAAATCCTCTCCAAACTTTCAAGGAAATCATCCCGCTTCTCCGGTTCACGTCCTACGCGCATATCTTCGAGTTTTCGAGCGTATAAAGTGTATAAAAGTACACCCAAAAATCTCGTTTTCTCATCATTCACATCATAAAATGCTGGTTTGTGTGATTATGTATGCGAAATCTTTTGATCTATTATATGGTATCGTTTTTGCATAGTTTTGACATGAAATACACCTGCACTTTGATGCAATTCACGTTTTCTTGACTTCTTGTGTAAGGGGCTACTGGTTTTAGGTGTTAAGGGGCTGTATACGTTGGGAGTTAAGGTGTCAAGGGGCAGGAGTCACAAATTAGTCACGCTTTGGTTAGGGATGTTTGGTTTTCTTGAGGGAGATGTGATTTTTTATCGTAAAACGGCATAAGCTGTGAAATTTCTGTATCACAAAATCCGTCATCCTCTGTTATTTCGTACTCTGCAACTTATAGATTGGTTTTCTGAAAATGTGCTCAACATATGATTTGTAGCACTCTGTGTTATCTTTGATTCTCTAGCAAATTCGTAATTTTATGATAAAAACGAGGGAGATATGATTTTTATCGTAAAACCGCACAAACTGTAAAATTTTTGTGTCACAAAACTCGTCATCCTCTGTTATTTCAGATTATGCGAATTATAGATTTGTTTTCTTGAAATGTTTTCAACATACGATTTGTAGCGCTCTGTGTTATATTTGATTCAATAGTAAATTCGTTATTTTCTGATAAGAAACGAGGGAGATATGATTTTTATCGTAAAACCACACAAGCTATGAAATTTCTGTGTCACAAAATTCGTAACCCTCTGTTATTTCAAATTATGTGACTTATAGGTTGGTTTTCTGGAAATATGTTCGACATATGATTTGTAGAAATCTGTGTTATCTTTGATTCGATAGCAAATTCGTAATTTTCTGGACCGCACAAGCTGTGAAATATTTCAAATTCTGCGACTTACAGGTTGGGTTTCTTGAAATGTGTTCAACATATGATTTGTAACACTCTGGGTTATCTTCGATTTGATAGAAAATTCGTAATTATCTGATAAGAAATGAGGGAGATGTGGTTTTATCGTAAAATCGCTCAAGTTGTGAAAATTTTTGTGCATACGATGGATATTTCCAGCAATCTTTGGGCTTGTTTCATGGGTCATAAGTTGTCTAGAACTGGTGGTTTAGAGGCTGGTCATGTGGGTTTAATCACGGTTTAAGCTTGGAGAGATTTCGTTAAGTTTTCAGTTTTATTCGGGTTAAAACGGGGACCACGGTCCAAGTTTTAAAACGAATCGTGTAAGTTTTGAATAGGGCTCGATTTTACGTCTAAGAAACTCTTATAAATATATTTTGAGTTGTTTTAAGGAGTTTGTTTGGCTTCGGGTCGAAATTTTGAGGTCCAGGGGTAAAATGGTCATTTTGGGTTTCTAAGGGCCAAACGGTCATTTTTCACCCGAGTTGAGTTAGAAGTCCTTGAAGCACCCTAAACACGATTTAACATGTTTTAAATGTTTATACGATCATGTATATGACTTGTTATGAAATTATGAAAAATACGTTGCATGCTTGGTTTGAAAGAAAATTACGTATATGCATGATTTTTATAAGTGGTGAATATGATGGCATGTTTTTGAAGGATGAGAGTTGGTTGTGACTAATATGATGATATGATTGGAGATATCATGAGAGGAAAAGGCCCCAGAGGGAGCCCGACGATCATATTTCCATTGATATGATATGATGTATGTTAGGCCAAGGCTCAGTTTACGGGTGAGAGTGTCAATTATGTCCCCGTCACCCGGTACCATGGTTATACATAGATGGATCCATCGAATAGAGCTGATACGAAAGTCACAACTAATTAACAGAATTCAATTAAAGAAAATGCATACATATACGATGTTTATGATGAGACATGTTTTGACACGTTATGCTTTTATACGAGATCTTTACGTTTATGCTTTTAAGATCATGAAATGTTTATGCTTTAACAGACCATGATTATGCATACGATTTTATAAGATCATGAAACGTATCTTTATTACAGTACTTTTCACTGTTGTTTGTTATGTATATGTATTTTCTATAAAGTTACAGATGTGTTAAGTCTTTAGACTCACTAGGTGTGAATGATGTAGGTGAGCTTCTTGATGTGGAGATTGGAGGTGATGATGATTGAACGGGCGGAGCTGGTGGAGCACGTTAACCCGAGGACCTTGTATTCTTCCGCAATAATATGATCTTATGGGAACACGTTTAAACATTTTTTACTGATTGATGAATTTATTTACTTGCGGGTTTTTGTCAGATTTTGATATGCTGGACGTTTTATATTTTTTTAACAGTAAATTTTTTAGGGTGGTTGCTCTTTTCATAATTTTAACTGTAGTCATTTTATTCAGCAGTGGGATGATTTTTGCAAAATGTATGTTTCGAATTTTATAGTTTTATATGGGCATGGTTTCAGCCATTGCATTTAAAAAAATTGTTCAGTAGAATTTTAAAATGAGTAGAGACGGTACATCATCCCTTGTTTTATTGGTCCATTACTGTACATTGGGGACAATGCATAAACTTAAGTTTGAGAGGTGATTTGTTATCTCCTACATAGTAGTTAAATTGTTTTAATTTCGTAGGGAGTTTGGTCAAGTCGTTTTTTTACCTCCAGTTTAAAAAAATTAAAAAAATTAAAAAAAATAGATTCAGGTTGTTGAAGATATAAGTATTCGGCCTATAATGAGAAATTATTTCGAATTAAAATAGATCAATATATACATATGATTTCTCTAATTTTACATTTTTATACACGATACCATGATTTTGATCCCATCGTTGTTAGGAAACATTCACTCACTTGGGACACCAAACTGATGATTGAGAACTAAAACATTAGCGAGAATAACATGAACCTAAGTAAGAGATTTTGTAGATATACAAAGATGACCTAGACATTGTTTTGAACTAGTTTGGGTCTATTTCCTTTGATTATCATTTGCAGCCCTTTGTGCCTAATTGAAAAATGAAGTGTGTAGTTGTGTTCTTATTGCATGACACCATTTACTTTTTGAGATGCATGATCATTCTATATCTGTTGATTGTGGATTGAAAGTTGTCTAGAACTTAACCTCACGCTCATCGAGGCGAATTAAGGGTAAAGTGTGACATCGAATGATTTAGGCAATTCTTAAAGCAGATTGAGCCTTTCAAGCCTACCTAATGCATCATAAATATCCCTAGTGTCATATTTTTAGTTTACTGAAAATCAAGTTGTAACACATTTGACTCAATAAAATGAAGATATAAACTTTTATGCGGAAGCTTAACTAAAAAATCAAGTTGTAACACCTTTGACTCAATAAAATGAAGATATAAACTTTTATGCGGAAGTTTAACTAAAATTGGCTAAAATAAGCATTTTAAAAATTTTCGGTAGAATTTACACATAATTTAAATACATCAACATGCCACAATCAAAGCTCTTTAAACCAACAATCCAACTTAACCATTCAAATAATACACAAAATAAACCATAAGCATTTAGTAAAAGAACTAGTATCCATCTAAAATTTCATACAATCCTTCCATACATGATAATAGTTTTATTAAAAGATATCATATACATCCATAACAAAATATATCTTGTTTCTATCCAAAAATCTTTCAACCTAGCAAAGATAATTCATCTCCCAAAATTTGGCTTATATAATTTCCATCTGCTGCAACAACTCCGCCAAAACTAATCTTTAGGACATGCATCCCATAAACATAATTTGAATGAGTTTATAAAACTCAGCAAGTAGACATCATACTAACAAATACATATATGATATTAAATATCAGAGAATCCATAATCTTTCTTTTAAATTTTATATGTCATCATTCAATAAAACTATAGATAACAATCATATTAAAGATGGCATTCATTTATTTTCTTTATCTGTAGTGGCAATGATAGTTATCAATCATTGGTATATATGTATTTTTCAGTCAAATCATTCATGTACATGTTATTTTGTTGATCAAAATCAGTCATGTGGGTTTAGAATTACCAAAGGTAACACCACTATACCATTTAACTATCAAGCCATAATAATATTCATTGAAACCATTAATCAAACATATGGTGTGCATGTAAAAACTTTAAGCTCCTTTTTTATTTCAATGACATAGAAACCATTTTCTTTCCTTTTCAATCAATACATAGATACATAAACATTATACCTATGAATCATTTAAAAGGATCTAATCATTTAAAATCATTTCAATATATACATAGTTCATGAGATGCATTCAATAATGAGGTCTACTTACAACCAACGTTAGGAATGGTAAGCTCAATCATTTGATGATGCTCCTACAAATCAAATCCAAGATATAATCCATCATTGCATAAATAACAACTTTCATTTAACATTTAACCCATAAACCTCAACCTTTTTTTAAAACTCAAAAGAAACAAGAATGGATTCCGTACCTTAAACCCTTCAATCCTTAAAGAAAAATTTCCTAGCTTGGATTGCAAGATTATTCCTTGATATGAAGAGATTGAAGGAACCCTAGGTTCTAAACCGATGGAGAGAAATGGGAAGAGAAGAAAATGATACAAAATCATTCCCCAATCTAATTTATGCCATCCAAATCTCAAAACACGCTTCTTACACTTTGCTGGGCAGAGTGGTCATTTCTTACCGCCCTAGCGCGGTGCTCTCAGCCAGAACTCATAAATCCAAAGCGTGGAGCACTCGGGCGGTCAAATCTTACTGCTCGGGCGCTGCTCTGTGCATAGCCATATCAAAGATCGCTTCTGAAACGCCTCTTCCCGTCCGAATTAGGACAAGTGGTATACATGAAAGTTTTAGCCCTATGTCTTGCCTTGCATCTCCATTTTGCCGCATGTCATTTCAAGGTCTGAGTAAAAAATTATGCGCAATCTCCCAACATGTGTCAGTGTAGGAACCAAGATACACACTTCGGAGCCCTTTTGACTTATCTTCCACAATGATTTGAACAATACTCAAAACATAAAAGTTGTAGTCTTATATTTTATATTTCTAATGGAAGTGGCCTCACATCATATGAATCACAATAAAAAAATTTATGCTAAAAACCAAAACTACTGCCAAAGTTTCATACCATTTCTGCACTTCCAATACCCATTTAGCCCAAGTTCAACATTCTATTCTACTCATCTATTAACTAATCTATTTCATACCATAATGTAAAACCATATATCATCATTATATAATACCATAAATCATTAATAAAAGAAGAGAAACGATCGACTATTACAATTCTTGCCCCCTTAGAAAATTTTGTCCCCGAAATTTCCCTTACCTCTCAAAAATTCCGGATAACGTTGCTTCATTTTTTCTTCAGTTTCCCAATTTGCTTCTTCAATCAAGTGATTCCTACATAACACTTTCACAAGTCCAATCTCTTTGTTCCTCAACACTTTAACTTTTCGGTCAAGAATTTGGATTGGTATCTCTTCATAAGTCAAATTAGGCATCAAATCCAATGGTTCATATTTTTGAACATGTGAAGGATTGGACAAGTATTTTCTAAGCATAGAGACATGAAACACATTGTGAACCTTGTTCAAATTTGGAGGCAATGTCAAACGATAAGCTCTCTCGCCAATTCTGTCAAGAATCTCAAATGGTCCAATATATCTCCGACTCAACTTCCCTTTCTTCCCGAATCTCGTTACCCCTTTGGGAGGAGTAATTTTTATAAAGACATTATCTCCAACTTCAAATTCCAATGGCCTTCTTCGGACATCGGCATTGCTTTTCTGTCGAGATTTCACTGTTTTCATTCTTTCTCGAATTACTTCTATAATATCGGCTGTCTGTTGTACTAACTCAGGTCCCAATAACTTTCTTTCTCCTATTTCATCCCAGTATAAAGGTGATCTACACTTCCTACTATACAATGCTTCATAAGGAGCCATCCCAATAGTTGTGTGATAACTGTTATTAAATGTAAACTCTATAAGAGGTAACTTCGAATCCCAACTACTAGGAAAATCAATAGTACATGATCTCAACAAATCTTCAAGAATCTGAATAACACGCTCAGATTGCTCATCACTCTGAGGATGATAAGCTGTACTAAAAGCCAACTTCGAAACCAAGGCTCTGTGCAAACTCTTCCAAAATTCAGAAGTAAACCTTGGATCATGATCAGACACAATGGACACTGGAACCCCATGAAGTCTAACAATTTCCTCAACATAAACCTCAGCATATTGATTCATAGACAATGCCATCTTGACAGGAAGAAAATGAGCCGATTTTGTCAAGCAATCAACGATAACCCAAATAGAGTTAAAACCTTTATGAGTGCTTGGGAGTCCTACAACAAAATCCATAGTGATGTACTCCCATTTCCATTGAAAATTTAATGATTGCAATAGCCAAGCTCGCCTTTGGTGCTCAATCTTCACCTGCTGAGAAGTCAAGCATTCAGAAACAAATAAAGCAATAGCTTTCTTCATAACTGGCCACTAATATAGTCGGCTGAGATCTTGATACATTTTTGTACTTCCTGGATGTATTGAGTATGGAGTTGTACGAGCCTCAATCAAAACATCTCGTCTAATATTATCCTTAGTAGGAACATATATTCGTCCTCTGAAAGTAATCAATCCATCACTTGTTGGATCTAAACTCAGAATTCCCTTTCAATTCAGCCTTCTTTCTCATTTCCAATAACTGATCATCGAGTTGTTGTTCTTTTCTTATTTTATCAATCAAAGTAGATCGAATAACTAAAGTTGAAAGTTTAGAAACAGTACCTTGCTCAACCAAAGTTATTTCATTTCTTTGCAAGTCCATCAACAACTGTCTTTGAATTAGAGCATTCATCATAGAAACAGACTTACGACTCAAAGCATCTGCGACCATATTCGCCTTTCCGGGATGATAGTTAATAACGCAATCATAATCTTTAACAAGCTCTAGCCACCGTCTTTGTCTCATATTCAGTTCTTTTTGTAAAAATAAATACTTGAGGCTCTTGTTATCCGTGAATATCACACTTCTCCCCATATAAATAGTGTCGCCAAATCATCAAAGCAAACACTACCGCTGCTAACTCAAGATCATGCATAGGATAATTCTTCTCGTATTCTTTCAATTGACGAGAAGCATAATAAATTACTTTCCCACATTGCATTAACACTGCTCCAAGACCTTGCTTCGAAGCATCTGTATAAACCACAAAATCTTCTGATCCCTCCGGAAGAGCTAACACTGGTACAGAAGTTAATTTATCCTTCAATATCTGAAAGGCTTGCTGGAAATCCTTGGTCCATACATATCTCACTTCTTTTCTTGTCAAAGTGGTAAGTGGCAAGGCTATCATAGAGAAATTAGATATGAATCGCAAATAATAACCTGCCAAACCAAGAAACTACGCACCTCAGAGACTGTAGTGGGAATAGGCCATTGTTGTATTGCTTCAACCTTCGATGGATCCACTGCAATCCCATCCTTTGATACAATATGGACTAAAAAGATGACTCGATCCAACCAAAATTCACACTTGTTTAACTTAGCGAACAACTTCTTCTCCCTCAACTGCTGCAACACTGTACTCAAATGCTCTTGGTGCAGCTCTCGAGTCTTAGAATATATTAGGATATCATCAATGAATACAATAACAAAACTGTCCAAATATGGCTTGAACATTCTGTTCATCAGATCAATAAAGACAGATGGAGCATTAGTTAACCCAAAATACATTACCAAAAACTCATAATGACCATACCTAGTCCTGAAAGCGGTCTTTGGTAAATCAGCCTCTCTAACCTTCAACTGGCTGATATCCGGAACTTAGATCAATCTTTGAAAATACTGAAGCCCCTAGAAACTGATCAAAGAGATCATCAATCCTTGGTAATGGATATTTGTTCTTGATTGTCACTTTGTTGATCTCTCTATAATCAATGCATAATATCAAAGAACCATCCTTCTTCTTCACAAAAAGAACCAGGGCTCCCCATGGTGAAAAACTGGGTCTAATAAATCCTTTATCCAACAGTTCCTGTAATTGATCTTTCAGCTCCTTCATTTTTGTCGGTGCCATTCTATAAAGAGGCTTTGAAATAGGAGCTGTGCCAGGAACTACATCAATAACAAACTCAACCTCTCTATCAGGTGGTAACCTAGGTACATCATCTGCAAATACATCTGAAAAATCCCTCACCACTTCAATATCATCTAAATTCACTTTCACATTTTTGTTCACATCCAATACCGAAGCCAAAAACCCTAAACATCCTTTCCACAACATTTTACGAGCTTTCATACAAGAAATAAAAGGAAGAACCAGTGAAGTACCTGAACTGACTATTAATCCTCCTTCCTTGCCGTCTATTGAAAATCTCACTATCTTGGCAACACAATCAATAACTGCAAGGTGAATTGATAACCAATCCATACCCAATATCACATCAAAGGCAACCATGGGAATAACGATCAAATCAGCAAACATTGTTCTTTCATTAACTTTCACAGAACAAGCACGAACACTGGTTGGATAAATCTCATCTCCTGATGGTAATAATATACTATACTGGATATCATGATAAGATGGAGTGATACCTAAAGATCTCATAAATATTTTAGACATAAATGAATGAGTAGCTCCAGTATCAATCAATGTAATAGCTAATTTTCCCGAAATTAAAATAGTACTTGATATCACAGAAGAATCAGGATTTATACCTTCCTTTGCCATGGTAAAAATGCGTCCTTGTACTTTTCCTTTCCCATATATCTGAGGACAATTCACAGCAATATGTCTGGTACTTCCACACTTAAAGCATTTTTTACTACCCACCAAGCGTTCACTTTTGTGATGTTTGCCACACTTTGGACACAATGGTTTATCTTCTGCAGGAGGTGTAGGAGTAATCATAGGAGTTTTGGCCCGATTTTCCTCCTTCCCTTTTCCTTTAAATCCTCCCTTCCAACCTTGACTTGAACCATGGCCCTTAGGTGGAAAAATTTGTCTCCTCAATTTTCTCTCGATCTCAATCTCCTTCTCATCCTGCTCTGCCATAAGTGCTTTCTCCACAATTTCTTTGTATGTTGTAGCTTTGGACATCCTTACAACTCGCTTGATTTCCGCTCTTAAACCCCTCAAGAAGTGCTCACCCTTTTCTGTATCATATTTGGAAATGTAAGAGGCAAACTGACATCCCTCTTCAAATTTAAGAAGGTAATCATTCACATTCATACTTCCATGTTTCAATTCCAAAAATTCTTTCACCTTCTTTGTCTTGACATCTTTAGAAAAATATTTGTCAAAGAAAAGATCTTTGAATTCTTGCCACTTTAACGTTTGAATATTCAAAATCACTTTGGTCGCTTCCCACCAAGTCCTTGCTGCATTAGTAAGAAGAAAAACAACACAACTAACTCTGTCATTCTCTTCAAATTTCAGAAAATCAAAGATAGCCTCAACAACCTTAATCCATTCCATAGCACTCAACAGATCTTAACTTCCAGAAAACTCTGGTGGCTTCATCTTCCTAAACTTTTCATAAGATTTCTCTGTAGTAATCTCTTGTCTTACCTGACCTCTACCTCTATCTTGCTCTGGTTTATGCAAACTCAATAAATGTTGAACCTGTTCGCCATGAATTTTTTCTTTTTCTTTCAGCAGTTTACCAAATTCATCAACCACTTTTGATGATGAACTATCCCCTTCGTCACTAGCTTTCCGCTTAGGAGGCATAGTCCTATATTGCATCTCAGTTTAAAACTCATTTCAATTCATATAACATAAGCTTACTTATCAAATCATTACTTAATATTAATGCAGGAAGAAACATACCGAAGTGTTGATAGCAGAGGAAATCATATGCCAAATCATTGGTCCAAAAGAACGTTGCTCTGATACCACTCAATGTAAAACCTTTGACTCAATAAAATGAAGATATAAACTTTTATGCGGAAGCTTAAATAAATTGGCTAAAATATGCATTTTAAAAATTTTCGGTAGAATTTACCTATAATTTAAACACCTCAACATGTCACAATCAAAGCTCTTTAAACCAACAATCCAACTTAACCATTAAAATAGTACACAAAATAAACCATAAGCATTTAGTAAAAGAACTAGTATCTATCTAAAATTTCAAACAATCCTTCCATACATGATTAAAATTTAATAAAAGATATCATATACATCCATAACAAAATATTTCTTGTTTCTGTCCAAAAATATTTCAACCTAGCAAAGAGAATTCATCTCCCAAAATTTGGCATATATAATTTCCATCTGCTACGACAACTCCGCCGAAACTAATCTTTAGGACCTGCATCCCATAAACATAATTTGAATGAGTTTATAAAACTCAGCAAGTAGACATCATGCAAACAAATACATGTATGACAGCAAAAATCAGATAATCCATATTCTTTCTTTTAAATTTTATATGCCATCATTCAATATAACTATAGAAAACAATCATAATAAAGATGGTATTCGTTTATTTTCTTTATCTGTAGTGGCAATGATAGTTATCAGTCATTGGTATACATGTACTTTTCAGTCAAATCAGTCATGTACATGTTATTTCGTTGAATCAACATCAGTCATGTGGGTTTAGAATTACCAAAGGTAACACCACTATACCATTTAACTATCAAGCCATAATAATATTCATTGAAACCATTAATCAAACACATGGTGTGCATGTAAAAACATTAAGCTCATTTTTCATTTCAATGACATAGAAATCATTTCCTTTCCTTTTCAATCAATTACATAGATACATAAACATAATACCTATGAATCATTTAAAAGGAGCTAATCATTTAAAATCATTTCAATATATACATAGTTCATGAGATGCATTCAATAATGAGGTTTTCTTACAACCAACGTTAGGAATGGTAAGCTCAATCCTTTGATGATGCTCCTACTAATCAAATCCAAGATATAATTCATCATTGCATAAATAACAACCTTCATTTAACATTTAACCCATGAACCTCAACCTTTTGTTAAAACCCAAAAGAAACAAGAATGGATTCCTTACCTTAAACCCTTCAATCCTTAAAGATAAATTTCCTAGCTTGGATTGCAAGATTATTCCTTGATATGAAGAGATTAGAAGAAGAAAGAAGGAGAACTTGAAGGAACCCTAGGTTCTAAACTGATGGAGAGAAATGGGAAGAGAAGAAAATGATACAAAATCATTCCCCAATCTCATTTATGCCATCCAAATCTCAAAACACGCTTTTTACACTTTGCTGGGTAGGCCAGTCATTTCTTACCGCCCTGGCGTGGTGCTCGGGCCAGAACTCAAAAATCCAGAGCGAGGCGTGCTCGGGTGGTCAAATCTTACCGCTCGGGCGCCGCTCTACACACAGTCATATCAAATATCGCTTCTGAAACGCCTCTTCCTTTCAGAATTAGGAAAAGTGGTAAACAATGAAAGTTGTAGC